>NW_016690219.1:2533368-2535476 GCF_001604755.1 Lepidothrix coronata | reverse complement strand
ACGAGCTCCATCTGCCCGGGGGGCTGGGAATCGAACCCGGGTCGCAGCAGTGAGAGTCCTGCACCCTAACCACTAGACCACCAGAGGCCCCTACTCTAATAAATATATAAAACTCAAAGGATTATCTATGCAGCCAATAAAGATGTAGAATCTTTTTTTTTTATGAACTGAAGCTATATTCATTCAGTATATGACATCAAAAGAAATAAAAATTTTCTGACAGATTTTTATTTTCCGCTGGTACTAAAATGCATCCCCTTCTTAAAGCATCTCAGACAACTGTAATTCTTCCCAATTTATCTCTGACTGAGCCTGCAGTCAACAACTTGAGGTCCCAGCTTTGTATCATGCATGTCACAAATGAGATTTTGATTCAAAATTATCAGATATGGGGATCTGATTTTGAAATTACACACATTTTGTGGATAGCCTGCATTCCCTTTCTCTTTTTTTATCTGAACTGCTCATCCCATCTCCTACATACCCTCATGTTTAAAATTGCATGGAGATGGTTTCTATTCTAAAAGAGGCATTCATGGGAACGGAGCGGAGTGAGGCTGCTGAGATTATTTTTACCTGAGCTCTGATTGCGGCGTCCTTCTTAATCCACTTTATCACTGTTTCGTACACCAGCTCCTCTGCTTTGGTGTTCAGGCTGTCATTGGACATGTAGGAAATAAAGTCGTCTTTTGAGATATTAAGGATCTCTTCTTGGTTTGCCACCTCAGGGAAAATTTGCAGGGCATAAGCTTTGGCCATGTTGTATAGTTCAGTGCACTGCATGGCTTCAGCCATGGCTAATATTCCTAAGCAGTTGCTAGCAGTCAGCTGTTTTTCTAAAAGGAGCAAAAAAACAAACAAAAAAGGTAATTGAGAATTACTAAAAGTAAGATACACATTTGTTCCAAAGTCATGAGAAAAATAAGTGTCATAGACAAATTTCTAACCCTAATTAATTTCAGGGAGTTAACCAAAAGCAGCACTGTGGGTTAATATAGGATTGGGGTTTAAAGTACAAAAATCAAAGTCTAACAGCTGAGTTGGAGATAGGGAGAGAAATGTACTTTCTGAGTTTGCTTTTTGTATATGCCTTCACAGGGCACTGGGGAAACCTACTGACATAAAAGTATCTGGGGCTTCCCAAGGGATGGGAACCCAGCCAAGAGACTGCTGCTGTTCCTACCGCCTACAATGTTGCTTTAAGGAACAGCAAGATGTAAACGCCAGTGCAGACACTTAAGAATAAATGCAAACAGCACTAAGGACATTTCTGAGAATGCTGCAGTCACTTTATGATAATTTTTGCCCTGTTCAGCTACTAAGATACTTCAAATAAAAAAAAGAAATCCTCCCCCCTCTTTTTTTTTTCAAAGGAACTTTGTTGCTGCTGAATGTGATGACATCCCTTATGCAAAACACAGATTATTCTAACGCCTTCTGTTAAACGTTGTGTAGTGGGTTTCAAAGAAAATCATACACAGAGGAGACAGCATTATCTCCTTCCCAGCAAACAGAAGCAGCAGCACAGTGTGTAGCTTTGCGTTAGAAGTGTGCTACACCACACATTTGACTGTACTTTTTTCCTTTCCAGCTATTCTGAAGAAAAACCCACCACTTTTAGACATTTATAAGAGGAACTCTCAGAGTCTTCTCAGCTTTTGTTAACCAAACCACTACTAATAGGCAGAATATATTCTTTTAAGATATGGGACTACAGAAAAAATAAAAGATAAGAGACAGACAAACTGCAATAGATCACAAAGGCATTGGTACCAGTAGCAGGTTCCTGTGCTGCCAGAGAAGTCTATCACATTGGGCAGTGTCATATCCTAGTGCACTATGTCAGAGCGCTGGACAGGAATGTGCAATAGCCCCTTATCTCTTCAAACAAAACTCCCATCACGTTGCTTCTGCTGGAAATGCTCAGGGATTCTTCCCTACACCCAGCTTCTGCCTTCACCAGATTGAAAACCTGCATACTATCTATACATGCCTTTTAATAAAACTGGATTATACAGATTGAAAACCTGCATACTATCTATACATGCCTTTTAATAAAACTGGATTATACAGATTGAAAACCTGCATACTATCTATACATACCTTTT
>NW_016690219.1:2497415-2533271 GCF_001604755.1 Lepidothrix coronata | reverse complement strand
AGATCCAGCAGTCTTGAAACTAGGTTATCTCATTTTGCATCAGTTGATCGTACTGACTCCAAGGAGCCCATTTCCTCAAGCAGACTGCAGCAGCAGCACTGTTTGCTGTCAGTAGATTTTGTCACTCAAAGACTGCCCAGAGACAGGTTGTAAACTGACAGCTATGAAGCAAAGCTCCCAGATTTTCCTGTTTTCCAAAAACCTCCCCCCTCAAACCCAAAAAACCCCTCAACCCCAAACCCTCTTCCAGGTTCCTTGGTTCTGTCTGTTGGCACAGTTTCATGTATACATAAGGCTGGGGGTAAAATAATCATCTAACAGAGCCCAAAACTCTCATCACCACTTGGCAAACTCCCAAGTCAAAGACAAATCTGACACTGTTCCCCCTTATCCTCACAGGGTTTATAATGAAGGTAATAATCAATTTTGACTCATTAAGTAGCGATGGTAAAGATTTGTGAGAATGAATCTTTGTCTTCAAGGGATGGGGTTTGCCTCTCTCAGGAGAGATTCCCATGCCATCCCTAGCTGAGCCTGTGGCATGGGGAAGAAAAAACACTGGTGACGACTGATTTCTTCTGATTTGTACACATTTCTCTACCTCTAACAATGCTGGGTGACTGATGCAGCCTGGTACACTGGTGTCCAAGCAGTGTGATGTTGTCCCTTTAAGCTTCACTCCCTCCTCTTCTCCGAGGAACCCCTTGGTGGCACATCCAAATGACATTACCCCAGTCTGATTCAACAATTATCGTGAGGCTATTTAGAGATGGTCCCAGGGAGACGCAGACCAAGGTATGTGCAGGAGGCTGCTGACACACTTCTTTGCACTTCACTTCTGATGTGATGAGCACCACAGCAAGGTGGGCACAGTGATGTCTTTTTAAGATGAGGGCTGCCATGTAAAGTAGAAGGACTCATTGCAGGTGAGCAAGGCAACAGCTATAGGAGATATGGCAAATCTCTATCCTGTGAACATAACAACATTACCTCCTCCCTATTTTTCACCTCTGACTCAAAATTTGAGGGGAAGATTGATGCCTCTTGACTCCAGCTGTCTATGTTTCAACTTTACATTCACATTAGTATCACTGTACACTCATAAACAAGCAATTCAAAGCAGCAATCTAGTAATATTCCTGTTTATTCTGGTAATATTTTAGATAGTGACTTCAGGATGAACAGAGCCATGCCTTACTGATGCCTGTAACTCTCCACTGACTATAAAGGGAGCCTACATGACTACTTAGATATAGACTTCTCCTGTATAATACAGCCCATCCCTGCAATCCAGAGGTACTTCTGAATGCGAGCATGACAAAGACAGCTAAGGACCAGTTATGCTCTGTCTGCTCCTGAGCTGTTTTTCTTTGGACACTGACATATTTACAATAATTGCTGTTTTGCCACAGTGACACTGGGCTTGTAAAAACACATTTTTGTGGAGTTTCACCTTGACTCCATTCAGAACATGACTGCTGACTACTAAGCTGTTCCCAATGCTCAAGGACAGTTTATAAGAGACTCATGAGTGGACTTTAAGGATATCAGATGTAATCTAGTAGGTTCTCTCTGGTTTGAGACGGTACTGAATAGCATATTTGCTCCTATATGTGTCACAACAATAATGTAGATCAGCAGCTGGTATTTTCCGCTGGTTTAGATGTGACTTTGGATCCTATGCAGAGTCATCAGGAGACAATCAGCCAGGCAGACTGCTCTGACTGCACTTCTGGCAGTGGGGTGACTTGAGATAAAGTCAGAGATAGATGGTGTGTTGGAAGGATTATCCAGAGAGATTGTGGTAACAGGATGATGGGCTGTAAGCACCCTCTGTGTGCATTAAGCACTGGATTTTCACTTAGAGATGCTTTCTAGATGATGACTTGGATATCAAAAAAATAGCATAAAACATGTACTTCCTCATGATATTTCGTGTGTGTTCTGATGAGGAACTTATTCCTCAGGTATTTCCCACTTATATCTAAAGCACATGAAGATCACGGATAAGTGGAAGACTTTAAGATGCATTCATTGTCCAGTGAATGCCCAAAGGATTGTCTAAAAGATTTCCCTTCCCCTGTGAGGGTCTTCTTCCTTTCTCCTATCTCCAGATTTAATCAATGGTTCTTCAGTGCTGGGCAGTGCAGTTCTCCACCTGGTTCAAAATTCTCCACCTTGGATGGAGAAAATAATTGCCCATAACACTTTCTCTTGAATTCAAAAGGACCATAAAGGTCTCTTCTTTCCTCAGGTGCATATTCATGCAGGTCTCATTGCTGATCCATCATTCAGTTTTTCTCATTTCTCCCTCTAGTAGTCTTTCCAAACATTGACTTTGCATTCTTTGGTCAGGAGACTAAGACAATCCAGAGCTCCTGCTCTTTCCTATTTCGGTCCATGAAACTACCAGGTTCCACCAACTTCTTTAGGTTTAAGGAAGAATGTATTTTATCAGAAGAAGGCTGAAGTACAGGCTCAGAATTGGTTCCCTCCTGTGATGGAGGTCCCTGCACCACAGACCCAAACCGTGATACCGATGAATCATCTGAAACCCAATCTGAGCCATTACTGTGATGACAGTGTACAACAAATATGAAAAAAAGAAGAAAAAGCTGCTTAAGTCTTCAGCCATATGGGTGGAGGAAATACCTATGATATCCTGACCAGTTTGCAAACATTTGCCCAGTTATCATATGGTGTCTGCATGGACCTGTCACCATCGTTGCATCAGTCAGCACAAAACTGTTGTCATTTCTCATGGTCTAGATAAAAGCCAAGGAGACAGCATGTGGGGGAGAGAGAACATGGCTATAATTAGCCCAGCAAAGCTGGTTAAGAAATCTCCAATCAAAATGAAACTACTTTCCTGACACATTTTGCAGCATATTTCCACCAGAAAGCACAAGAAAATTTGGGATGCCTCTGCCTAAGGCTGCTGAGAGGCCCAGGATAGAGACCCAAAAGCTGCCTGGATATCCACTAGTCGGGACCCTCCTGGATCTTCATGACTCAAAAAGGATGAGCTTTGAGATGGTGCTGTGCTATGCTGAACAGACCTATTAATTTGGGCTTTTACTTCTTTGGACCTCCCTCCACTTCTTTCCCTTTTTAGACACGGCCAGTGATGGGAAAGATTCATTCTTTATACTAGTGAATCCTCCAGAAGTGCTGGTGAAAAAAACCCTTTTACCATATTTTTGCTTTGTGTAGAGCAGAGGTGGCTGGGATGAAAAGAAAAAACACAGCCACAGAGAAGACAAAATGCCTTTGCCTAAACTTTTCAGATGGCAAGTGCTCTGCTATCTCTGTACAGCAATCCAGTCATAGCTATAAATAAAAATAAGCGATTACACTCCGTGAATTCTCCAAATGAGAATACAAAATTCCAGCGGCTCCCCATATATCACTGAACTTATAACCAACTCTACTATTTCATACCATAACATGGTTCACTAGATTCAAATATTAACTATTGGAAAAGAGAAATCTCACACCGACTTAGTGAAATAAATGTATTTTGGTTTTGCGGCTGGATCTTTGAAGATAGTGCAACTTGAACACATCTCGTGTTCCTGGAAGGGCCATAAGATCTAATCACTGTGAAAAGGTGGCAAAGGGAAGCTGGGGGAAAGCAATGCCAGAGCCAGAACCTCATTCAAGTTGCACAGTCCAAATGGTGTGATTGCAAAGCATAAATTTCGCATCACCAGTACCCACCCATTTGAGAACAGACTTTAAACATGGGGCACATAAAAATTTGGAAAGGAGAATACAATACCACAAATTCTTTACTGATGCCTGCATTGCACCAGCCTAGTCCCACCACTCATCTTGCCAGCAGGCAGGCTTAGCAGTGAAAATTAACACAGCAGTAAACTGGACTCATATGAGGGGTTTTTTTTGTTGTTTTTTGAGTGCAACATTTTCTAAACTCTCATATTCCACGTTCTGCAATTGTAGATGTCAATTTTAAATGAGAACTGCTCAGGAAGAACCTACAGGTCATGTGGGCTTCAGAGAAAATGCTGTATCCCATCAAATGATGTATCGAGAAAGACCAAGTAGAAATCAGACGTCAAAAAAAAGAGTATCTGGTACTTATACATGGGAAGTAAGTCATATAAGACCAAGCTGAAAGTTTTTGTATTGATAAGTTTGTGCTAGTAATTAGTAAATTATTAATGTCTCATAAACTGATATTACAGCTATGACAGTGAAGGAGTGGCAAGCAGTACAGACAGGAGTTTGAACCAAGGTGTGTTCCAGCTGAGCTCCAGTTCTAGCTCCACTTCTGCCATGACAGAAATGGGTCTGTCTGGTTCCAGTTCAGACCTGTAAAGCTTAGCTGAGCTGGAAACCTTGGACTGTTTTGAAATAGTCTATTCTGGAAAGCAGATGGAAAGCGAAAGGAGAAGGATGACACAGTGCTGAGGACCCACGGCACTCTCTGACCACCTCCTCCATGTGCCAGCCATGCCATTTAGTATTGCTCAATGTTATTATTGCCTAAAACATTCACACAAGATTGAACTTCAAGCAATCACATGCTCTGGACAAGAAGAACACATTTCTCGTGGCCATCAGAGGAAGGGCAGAGGCACTGGTGATGTTGCTCTGTACACCCTTGCTGGGGCGAATGTTCCCCACGCACACAGGGCAGATCAGTTACCAGGGGTGGGCACAGCAACCTTTCCTTGCACCCACCTTTGTGATGACTCGCATACATCAGACCATAACTCTGTATGCAGTAACAAACCCTGTTAACATTTAACCTGGAATGGTTCAGCCAAATCTTGTTTACAAGAACACTGGACATGGGAAGGACCTTGTCATGGATGCAAGAAAATTGCAGATATTGCAATGCACTCTTTAATTTTTTGCAAATTCTGCAGATTTGCAGGACCTCCTCCTCCATGGGAGTTCACCTCCAAATTTTTTGGTGTTTGACCAAGCTGGAATGGTGTAGCACCCAAAATTTGCCCCCACAGTTATAAGCAACCTGTGCTTTACAGCCTGGTATCTGTGCAGAGATCATCCTCCAGGAAACAAAATGTCATCAAGATTCCAAGTATGGAACAAGGTTCAACAAAATAAGTTATCCAAGATATGAAACCTGTTGTCACTCAAACAACAGGATACACTTCTCTAGACCATTTTCCACTGGCCATTATGCCAGCATTTAAAATTCAAATTGCAAGTCAAATTAATGATATTTTACTCTGTGGATTTCTTAATTTATCCTGTAAGAGTTGTCAGAAGAAGGTTTACAAACCTTAACACAAGATCTCAAAACCTCGCTAGATGGAGTGATTCTTACCTAGAAAGGAAACGCAGACTTTACAGAAGGTATGAAACTGGAACTTGCTGGCAGCTTCCAGTAGGGTTTTTGCATTGGCTGAATCTATGATCAAAGAACCTGTATAAACAAACTCCAGGAGTAACTCCAGGACATCCGCAGTGAGGTTGGACATGGCCAATTCCAGCTTCTCCCCGCTTCTGCTACTGTCCCGTGGTGACCTGGTAACAGCAGACAATTAAATTACGGACATTACACCATCCCCATTTTATTGGCATTTATTGATTAGTGAGGGCTATAAAATCGCTTTGCACATCATTATATTTCTCCATTATTTTTGTTTACGGAACTGAAGAATATGAATTTTAAAATAACTGAACTTAAAAACTTTAACTGGATCTGAAAGAGAAGAGTCTTAAAGCAAGTCTTACGAAAAATCTGTTTGTTGCTACTTTGCATTTTCATGCAAAAACAGTTGCAAAAGAAAAGGAAAGGAAAGGAAAAGAAAGGAAAGAAAGGAAAAGGAAAATGAATGATCCAACATTAATGAAAATGAGGAACGGGATTAGCTTTCAAAGGGAAACAATACATTTTAACATCTTGGTTAACATCTCATCTTCTATGCATAATATAACTGTTAAGGAAAAACAACTCTCCAATTTTAAGAGAAAAGGTCATCTACTTTTTCAGGAATCCAGCACTGGAATAATTTTAAATGTCATGTGCACTTAAGGATACATTAAAGACCTTTTCATAAGAAATAAGAATAAAAATACTAATTTCTATTTAGCTTGAACTTCTCAGTATGTTATATTAAAGTACAGATACAATCAATATGATATCTGCATACAGATGTTTGGTCATATAAAATATAAATATATGCTTATTCTAAAAATCTATTGTTCCCTTTTAGGCACTAAAAAAAGGAAGCCCTTCATGGCAATTGCTTTGAAAACAGAATACAAGACAAGCTAGACAGACAAAATGGTTAGAGCAAAGAAGGGAGGGGGGGAAAACAACAACCAGCTCTGCCACAGGAAGCCAGCAGCCATCCTCTAGGAGTTTCATGACTGTGGCCTACGATTTTTCCTGCATGAAGTGCTGAACAATTTGGGGATCAGAGTATCTCCTGCATTTGAAGTGTGGATTAGTGCTTGTGAAATTATTGGACAAAAAGAAAGTCATACTGAATTAAAGTAAGGGCCCAGTTCTTAATGCATGGTTGGCTGATGTGTCTGCAACACTAAAGACAGATTACACCTGAAAGACAAAAGTGATGATAAATTTGGTAACATCAAGGAGGGGAGGGGAAATCTGTTGGAGTAAGAAAATAAATTCTTTTAATGGTTAGGACCATCCAGCACCTTCTCAAAGAAACATAAGCTTTTGTCTGTCACTGGACAGCAAACGTCTGCTCGCTCCAATTCTGCTAAAGTACTTGCAAAAGCCATTGCACAAGTGACACAAAACCGGCATACGATGTGGTGTGACATTCATGGACTGGCCAAAGCATCACTATTCACAGGCAACGCCAGCTTTAAGCATGAGCAAAGCACTGCCAAACTCCTGGATTTACACAGCTGTCTAGAAAGGTGATGATCAGACCTTTACTACCATAATGGAGGAAAAATAAATGACATATAAGCTTTGGTTTTCTTCCCGCATGACACCCCACCCATCCACCCCAATAACACCTAAAATCATTTGGGAAAATGCTTCAAATTTGCAGTGGATGCTTTGTCACTGGCCTTCCACTGACTAGCCCTGTTCAAGTCAAGGGCACAGCTTTAATTTATACGAATCTCTGCAAAATCAAAGCTTTAAAGAGGTTTCATTTTCAATGGAGGAACAGCTAGCAGTCCTTAATTTTACAGTCTTCTCTAAGGCAGTGAACCATGGTTACTCCCATTCACAAAAGAAAACTGAGGTAAAACCAAGGTAAAATCACTTGCCTATGAGCATAGATAGTCGGGGTAAACCAAGGAATTAAAACCCATTTTTAAAATTCTATATGTTGAACTGTCCCTTTGCATGGCAACACAGGTGAGTAAGATCCTATTCCAGAAGCAGATGGGTAGGAATACATACTGATCATGATACCTGTCATATCCCTACAAGCACAGATGTGTATGCTACCCTGAATCCTTATGCTTTATCACACCACAATATTCCTTCTGAACTCTTGCATATGGATTCAATTCTGCATTCAAGGCAGAAGACCTCAGGTGTCAAAACAGAAGAGTTGCCATTTCCCAGATCCTCAAGAGGATGTCACAAAATGTTGAGTTTTTTCCTTTCTCACTCTCACACACCAGTAATATGCCTCACATCTGATTTATCTCCAGTTGTACACACTTATGGTCCTGTGCTCTGGGCTATCAAAATGCCTCCCGGTACTGATGTAATTCTTGCTGAACAGCTCCCAGAAGCGGTTTGTACCCGACAGTGAATTCATGTTCACGTGGGCTGATTAATAAGCACACTGCCTAAAATTTAGGGAGATTTGGAGGTACCCAGCAAGTGACAGAGTCGGGCTCTTTGCACTGTAGGAAGCCCCACCATAAGCAATTATTTATATATTGGCACTAATTGCTCTGTGCTGGTGATGGCTGTGGGAATGACTGCGTGTGATCCTTTGGGAATCGCGGAGCAGACACCAGGAGGCACAAAGGAAAGGATGATGTGACACCAGTGTCAGCACAGACACATACCCACATTAGCAACAACTGCAAGCTGCTATTTTTCAGAATAATTAAGTAATAATCTCTTTTACTTTGTAATACACCAAGCAATAAACTGCTGCTGCAATTGATTAAATGCCAAAGAAAAGCTAAGGTGTTTAATCAATCACTAGAGCCACTTATGGCAAGTATAATACAAAGCTACAGAGATTATTGATATTACACAATGAGCCAGAAATGGGAAAGGAAATTATCCCTATTCCTGCCTTGGTGATGCCTTGAATGTGTGGTGCTGTTTTGCTTGTGCTTTCTAAGCAGCGAACCCTTCGGCTCCACATTTGGCTGGACCATATAGTGAGCACAGGCTTCATTCAGGCTGCACAGGGAAATCACAGCTACCCTGGCTTCCACAATGGAAATCTGGCTTGCTACAGGCTGAAGAATGGGCAGGCAATTGGCTGAAGCAGGTCCTAATGGATCAAAAATAAATGTTTGAAGGAAGAAAAAAACATAATGTGGGGAAACAGTCTGATATGACTGAAGTGGGAAATTCCATAGATTTCTTCTTGAAACTATTTAAGTGAATTGGGTTATGGCCTTGCCCTCAAAGCCTGACTAAAGGTTTCTGTGTTCCTTGTTTTCACACATATTAGAACATGAATATGCCCTGTGCAGTTATATTTCATCTATTTGGGGCAGAACCTTCTCTCAGCTATTGTACAGGAACTGCACTAAAGTGACTAAAGCTAAGAATAGAATTTAGTCCCGTAATGCATTTGCAGTGGATTGGGGGAAATCTGTCAGAATATATGTATATGTATATACAGAAGCTCATCCTGTATCACATGAGGAGGAGTTTTGTCAATGGCATCTGTGGAAGCAAACATTTAGAGAAGTCTGTTACCAGAAAAGCCCTGACTTTCTCCCTCAAGAGCTGGAAAAAAAATCACGGTTCTACCTGGTACATACACTCCAGTTCCCCCACTCCTGGCACAAACATGGGGTGTTTTGGGGATGGAAAGCCTGCCTCCTTCATGTTTCAGTCTCACTTGAAGCCAGGCAACGTAAACTTATCGTCCATGGACATCATTAAATGTGGCACATGCTGCTATTTGCCCTGCGAACTCTAAAGTTTAAACAGAATGATGTCATTTTATTGGTCTTGTAATCATTGCTCATATTATAAAGGTCACACATTTCACATTGTGGCAGAAAATCAATAGCTCTCCCAACAGCCTCTGGGGGAAAAAGTTTTGCTTCTGAAGAATAATATATAATAAACAATTTTAGTCCTTACTTTATCATGGCTGTAATCTTGGAGAAAAGCTACAGTAAAAATCTGGCAAAGGCTGATATATAAACTCATTAAAATTGGGAAGTGATTTAGAACAGGACTTTAAAAAAGATTTATCTTGAGCTAAACAGCAAAGAGATTTGTTTAGGTCTACATTTAAACAAGCTCCAAGAGCTTTTTAACAGCTTAATTTTATGGTAGCTGTTGGGGAATTCTTTCAGATTTACAAATCATGTATTTCTCCAGCAAGATGATAGACCTGAGCAATGTGCAAGCAGAACTGAACCTGCAGATAAGCAGGAAGCACAGATACATTCTGCTTGGGTAAGGGGGGAGTTACTGAAAAATATTATGCATTGTCTGGAATAATTAAGTCAAACAAAATCAAGCCAATGCCTTTGAAAATATTCTGGCTACTTATCCTTCAACTTAATTACTTAAACTAGAGAAGACAAAGGCACAGGGAACCTTTTAAAGCAAAAGACGGTTCGATTACTCTCTCAAATAACAAATCAAAATCAGTGTCCCTTTCTGTTGACTAATATATAGAAAAGGCCTAAAACATTTAAATACTTGATAGCAGGAAAAATAACCCTAATACCTCATCTGCAAGATGTAGGAGTGGAACTGACAAAAGTACAGAACTTTACATTTTTGGTATTCATTTGCCCTTGAAAATCATTTCCGCACATATAATACACACAGGCAAGAGCCAGCACTAGTGATTTCATGCTTAATAGCAATGCAACGGAGTTTTCTGCATCTTGAGTTAAAAATAGATGTGTATCTATGCATTTTCCCTGCATTATTCGTATCAACACGTTCACATAACAGAACGTCCGTGTGATTCTGTTCAAAACATTTAATAGTGAGATGCCTTGATTTGCAAAGCCGCATTCAGAGCCTGGCTAAAGTAGCTGTGTAAGTGAAACACTGCTTGAGCATCAATTTGTCAATTTATGGACAGCGCTACCGCCTCTCATTCAGCCTTCCCTCATGGTTTGGATATGCTGCCTTTAACTGGCTTGCAACATTATTTTGACTGACTAATGGTTTGGCTACAGCTTCACTCAATTTTAGATCAAATATGAAAAGCTACCTATACCCGGTGCAGACGCCAGCCAACGCTCTGTTTACAAGCTATAGTCACAAAGTCAAAACAAATTCTGGATGTTCAAAATGGAGCCATCTGCACGGAATAAACATGAAAAATGTGAAACATTTTATGTAAATGTACATTACTGCCTAGGAACAGTTGGTTCAGCTTCTTCCCAGGCTGCCTGGTTGGGAACACAAGGACTGACAGAGTTTGTGACACCTATTTACATTTGATGCCATATGAGTCACTGTGCCGTAGACTCAAAGGTATGACGTGTATTTAAGCTATGTGCTCCAAAAGGGCACTGAAATAAATGATTATTTTTTAAAATAAAGACATATTTGGAATTATTATTTGTGATTTTTCCCTGGACGTGTGGGACTTGGTGTGTGTCTTTTTCTTTCTGCCTCCCCAAGGTCCACCACTATCTGCTTCTCCCAAGAGAAGTTAGCAGCAAAGAGCTACCTCCATAATACTGCCTCAATTTTGTTCATATTTCACTCAGAATCTATCTTTAAGAAATAGGGAAACACACCCATTCTGGGAGTGTAATAAAAAAAAAAAAATTACTGTCTTTGACAATTTATGGCTCAGTGTCTTATACAACTCAGGAGTCTGAGTATCTCCACTAAAAGTACCTGTTTGAGCTACAGGAGGCTATACAGGACTGCCAGCAGCAGGCAGCAGCTTCCGCTCCACCCTGGACTGAGGAAACCGAAGCCCATATTTTGGGGTTGGTCCCTCCCTGCTTGGACCAAAGCAATGGCCTGTCCTACCAGCCAGCTGCCTGCTGGCCTCTCCACAGTGTGCCCTCCCAGGACCTGCCCCATCAGCTTGACATGCTGATCTCGCTGGCTTGCTCCTGTTATTAGGAATATAAATGTTTATTCTACAGTAATTGTGTTCCCATTCCATGAGAGCAACATATTTTCTACTAAGATAGACAGGACAATAAAAAAAAAAAATCAAATTAAATCGCTTTGTTCCCTGGACAGTGTTTAGGTCTCCAGAAAACAGGAAATCCAAGATTTTTATGTAAGATGAGGCACTTAAATGAGGAGAAGCTATTTCTTTTTATCTCTGTCAAATTATTTTGATTACCAAAGAAAGGACTCCAGACTAGGATAGACAGCTTCTCATGAGGCTTAAGAGTCTGTTAGCTGTGTGCTCATTAGAAACTGCTGTTCAAGTCGACACAATTTAGACTGAATCTCTTGTTTATTGTGGGATTTCAACTTTTTACTTTAATCCTTAAAGCACTGAAACTCCAGGCAAAGAAGAGAGTGCAATATTGCTGCATCTTAACTGTCCACTATTTGATTTTTTACCATCTTCAGAGTTATTAATGGTTCAAAATCCATGTCTATTTATCTCGGAAGAAGCAAAAAATAAACTTCATTATATTATAGCCAACCTTCAGCTATGTACAAAACAGACACAGCACTCTACACAGAAAGTTGTATTTTGTACCAAAGATCTTGATTTATCATAATTACACACTCGCAAGATATAAAAATATAGATGCCCAAACATACCAACATACATTTCCATGACACACACCAAGATGCATGTGCATACTGAGGTAACAGGTTATTTACCGAGTTATACAAGTTTATGCAGCTGCAAGGTAATCAATCATGTAAATGATGACAGGAAGGGACATTTATAGAGCAACATCATTGCAATAGGTATGTCATAAGGCACTGAATGTTTTATTAAACAGGATTTAAAAAAAAAAAAAAATTACACCCCAGCATTGCTTCTCCTTTGGAACTGTTTTATCAGCTCAAAATGTATTAACTTGCAAATCTCTGCCTTCGTTATACTATCTTGTAGATAAACATTATCTTTGAGCCTCAGTCACTATCCATCTGTCTCATGAGAGAAGAAAACATGTACTGTAACGGTACTATTGTATGATTACAATAAAGAACTAGTAAAATCACAAGATTAAATAAATTACATTGTTTAAACACGGGCTTGCAAATGTGTCAGGAAAATTTACCTGACCAACAAATCCATTTGGTCACTTTTTATCAGGATGTTGATACAAATAATGTTCCTTGTTCCAGGCAAACAAAATCTGGCCAGACTAGTGTAACTTATTAGGGTCAAATGCTGCCAGTTTGCACCTGCTCTATCAGAAGAAAATCAGGAAAATTAATGGCTGTGAGCTCGGGCACGCACCAGCAGCTCCCGCTAATTCACCATCACAGAAATGATCATTACAAACCAAGACGAGCAATGGGATTAACAGCAAATGCTTTTGTCCACGGACAACATGGCCAGAATAAAATAGAGCAAACAAAAGAGCCACGTTTCCTATATACCCTTAATGCCATTCACTGATGGAACACAATCTAAATGCTCGGGATCAGCGGCAGCCTGTAACGCTATAGACTCGGAGATCACAGTCGGAGGCACAAATCTGGCTCCCTGCTGAGATTTAAGAAAGAAGATGACGAGTTTGAAGATGCTAGCTTAAACGACTAGCGAGAGAATGAAGAAGTGAATAGCAAGTGCCCTTGGAAGAACAGTGTTTCATGACCTAGACTTTTGCTAGGGACTGAGAATAAACTGAATCTCACAAGGTACTAGCAGAAAAGTAAAAAAACTGGGCCAACTTATTAATAGTGTGGGATCTAACTTGTTTGCAAGTATCTCTGTCAGCCTAATTCAGTCGCAAAATAACCTGGATGAGAGCTACTGTTTGTTAAAGGTAAATAAAAGATGCAAGCAGGTTTTGGTGGATTATATGGGAAGGAAGATTAAAAATAAAATGACAGAATAAAAAATTTATTCTCATCAAACTTAAAGCTCACACCCTTACCCAACTCCTATCTGATTTCTTTTAACGTTATTTATTACACCATCAAAAACCAACTTAGTAGAGAGCTGGCATGCAGCTAATAAATCCATCTCTTAGGAATGCGGAGAAATTTATACAAGTAATTATCTAGGTAGTCTATCCAAGACTCTTTCTCATCATCGCAATGTCTAGAGGGAAAACAATAATAAAATAATGATAATCACAATTATTATTTATTACTACTACTATGATTATGGCAGTGCCCAAAGATCCCAATCAGCATTTCAGTAATTAGAATTAATTCTGTCAGGCACTGGTTCTTTCTCCTACAGCTACAGGGTGTTGCTAGTGCTTTTCTACAGTATATGTAGAGACAGACACACCAATGAAAGGTACTACACCACATCACTATGCCAGTACAGGCAGGAAAGGGCAGGAAGCTCATCACTCCCTGCCCACTCCAACCTGCAGAACTGCTTCAAGTATTTCAGTCACTGAAGCTCAGCTCTACACAAGCAAACAGAGGGCACTATGATCTGATATGATCATAACCTGCTCACATTAATTCAAATCCATTATTTCAATCCAGCAGTGGCTAATCCTTGATGATTTAAATGAAAGGAGTGAACTGCTGATCCCCAGAGCTACCTGCAAGCAAGCTGGAGTTGGAGATTTGATTACCCTTCTTTTAGGACAAGACTGGCTCTTGGAAGTGGCCCAAAAATGACAGTTTACAAGAACATGGCTCCAGTTTCTATGCCATGGAAGATTTTTTTCTTTGTTTTCTCTGATCCATTTAGCCTGAACTGCACCTTGTTTCCTTTCACTCCTAAATTTCAACATAGTCAAGTCTAGACTTAGGCTGTGAGATACAAGTAAATATAGGTAGGTCACCCACACTGGCATCTTATGAGTGGTTGCACGACAGCTGGGTGGCTTGCAGACGGGTACAGCCAGAGAAAGAAAGGTGATTAGTCTGTCATTCCTTGGATAAGATTTGGAGGATTTGTAGTTGAGTCTAGAAATTATGTGAGCAAGAAGCCCCAGCTACAGTAAACAGAGATGCTGTCAATGAGGGAGAGAGAGATTCAGGGATCTGCTCGGTGCCTCTGGAAGCTGCTGCCATTACAAGGCAGCAACTTAATTTCTGCGCTGCACCTTGAGACTTGAAAAGGAGCCTTTCTGTCCTCCTTTTCAGGGTTTCTCTTCAGAGAAGGACACATTGCTGTGCCCCTCCTTTCAGAGCAGCATACAGCCCAAGCCACTCACCCTCCTAATCCACAGCCACGCTTCCCAGGCTGGAAACTGCCAGGCTGTGACGCCTGAGATGGGCTTTGCAGCAGTTCCTTAGCCTGGCAGCCCAGAACACCACTGAATATTTGTAAGCTGTCATTCATTTATGTAGAAGACCATACATTTGCTTGATGAAAACATGTTTTCCAAGGTCTGGCAGCTGCAAAATTTGAAGCCCAGCAGGGAGCTCCGAGAGGTGGGCGGGCGGCTGCCCGGGCAGGCAGAGCGAGCGGAGCGCTCACGGAAACGGGCCACAGTGAGCAGAGAGCTGTGTTCCATGCCAAGATCTTGTGCATACACACAGCAATTATCACTGCCTCGTTTAAGAGAAAAACGTTGTCCATAGCACAATTTACACCTGTGCCCTGGCAGTAAAGGGTGAAGGATATTTTACACTCCCATGAGACCTCCTGTTCCCATGGACTCCTTTAAATTGTTTAACAGAAACTCCTGGCATTCTGTCTGGGCACAGTATACCTCTCTTGGCAGCTGAAACAAACACCGTATTTTTAACTCCCTATTTCTCTGTTTTCAACTAATGTTATAATTTGTTTCCACATTCATTCTGTTCTACAATGGAGCTGAAGTATGCAGATGTAGAAATGCTGCTGCTCCTCTCCTGGAGTTAAAAGAAAGATTCTTAATAAGAAGGAAAACACAAAGGGGTCACTAAGAGTAGATTTTTCTTTCATCTGCTATTTCTCACTTTGGGCTTTTTACAACGTAAACACAAACCAGACAGTCTGTTTTCCAGACACCTAAATGCTTTTGCAGTTTTGTCAAGCTGTTTCAGATGGATAGTGGCAGGTTTCTCTGTCGTGCATCCAAATGCTGCCTTTTCACACAATGGTGTAAAATGCAGAATGACATCTCCGTCTTCAGCGTGGGTGTAAAGCAAGAGGAATTTGGTCCTCTCACCCTAAAGGCTTTACTTCTCCTGCCCTGCCTTCAAGTCCCCAGAAAGCATATACAACTCTCTTTTAGAAAAGAAAATAAAATAAAAAATCTGAAGACTTGCAAAAAGAGGCAAAGTATTGCGGAAAAGCAATCCGGCCATGAAGTCACTGGCTCTGTTTCACAGGAAAAGAAGGATGAACATATCATGGCCAGATTACACTGCATCCCAAAACCTGCTTCTTGTGACAGAATCGCATTGTGCATGTGACTTACTGCTCTGTGCCAGTGGAATCAGGCACCCAGGATGACTTCCAGATTAGAAAGCATCATTAAAATCAAATCTTGAAAAGATAAAGCTTGTAGGACAGGATCTGTGTATCTTTAGTAACTGACCATAGAGAAGTCTACTTATAAAAGTCTGTTTATAAAAGCAAGCATTTTGACCAAGAAGAGACTTTTATGTCAAGTGCTTCCTATCAATAATGTCATATTTGGTAGAAATTCCATTACTCTGGGTTGGGTTAAGAAGAAGAAAACAGCAAATTAAAATGTTACGGTGAAACTCTCTGTTACGGAAATATCAGACATTCCATTTATCCAGCAGCTGCATTTGTCTATCCCAAATACAGCTGGAAATAAAAAAATGTCTCTTCAAGGGATTTTCCAATCTTTCCTTCCTTCTGGAATACACACACACACACACACATACACGTATTTTCCACCAGTTCTTCTAGCACAGATACAAAACCAGACCTCATTTCTCTCCTCCTCCAAACCAAGAATGGTTTAAATAAGAAAATCTGTGCTCTGCAAGAGCCACATTTTGGAGATTTTTTTTTTTTAATGGATCTGGACCTATTTCTTTTTTCCTGTGTGTATATATATAACCACATGCACGTGACATTAAGAAAAACACTAATTTCTGAAGAAATCATTCATGTCCTTTTAGCCAACTATGATTCAGGCTGGTGACTGGCCTTTTTCTCTGGGCTGTGAAAAATGAGCACTTGAAGAAGGCAATTCATACTATTTATCATAAGGTAGAAATTGTCCTACGGACATTCTCATCTTTCCTCCCAACTGCAGAGAAGTCCAGACAACCAGCTTAGGCTGGACTCCTGAAGGAAGCAATGGAACATCCATCAGAAGTTCACAGTCTAATCAAATCACCTCGTCTCTCTTTAATAGCAAATAGAGATGGTCTCATCCTTTACCTCATCTCTTAGACACTTATTCTATAGGGAGAGGACTTGCCACTTGGCAGAGGTCTGTCTCACTTTTTGCAGACTGTACCAGTAGTTGAGAAGGTGAGGTTAGAGTCAGCCTGCCTTAGATGCCAATCTTGGACCTAAATGTTAGTTACCTAATGAGAGAGACAAGCACCTCTCATTGGTCCAGGGGGATCACCTACCTGCCTGCACATAGGAACCTGAATTAGGAGAAAAAAGATCATTCTGGAAACCTTCAAGGTGCTTCTCTTCATTGTCTGTACCATAAATTAAGCCTTTGCTTTGAGAGAGCTGATTTCTTTAGTACCTAAAATATAGGTGCAAATTAAAAGGCCAAAGTTGAGTAGACTGGCGTTGATGTGGTTGGCAGTGCATTCAAAATATATATGATGGCATTTAGGGGACAGAACCCTATTCCAGCTGCTGCTTACCATCCATGTTCTCCTTAAGCCCTATACTGCAGTAGTCCTTTATGGATCCCCACACTACCCCTGAATCTCACCTTCCTTCCTTCGTGGGCAAAGTGACATGGAACAGACATCAGGAACACTTCACACTTGCTGTTCCTAATACACCTGATCCTTTTCAGATGATTTTGCACTGGAAAGGAGTAAGATTGTTTTTCATGGTCAGTTGCTGTTGGGAGGGAGATGAACACCAAGTCCTGGCTTAGGCTTGAGTGCTGCATGGCATCTGACAGGGACTAGATAATCTGTTTCCAAAAGCACAGTGCTTGGTATGGTGCTGGACTCAGGCTCAGGACTGGACTAACCCAACCTCAAAAGGGATCATATATTTAGAAGATAATCATAGGGAACGAGGAATTTTCTGGATGAGGAGCAGAGTGCTCAGCACAGTAATAGCCATTTTCTGAGAAATTAAAGGGGTTTCAAAGTGCACTCTCATTTCCAAATTTGTTTTGTAAATAACTTCAGAATTGTTTTGGACAATCAAACCTGGTTATCATCTTTTCAATACAGTGCAATAAAACCAACATATTTTCTTCCCTGCTACACTAATTCTCATCAAATAGCCTTCCTCAAGATGAGCAATAACTCTAGTTCTATTATGCTTTTTGTCTGTATTTTTTTTTTTTTTTTTTGAGAAGGGAATAATTGATCTGATTTGGTTTAGAACATTTCTCTTTTATTCTTTTGAGATACTATTTGCTGTTCTACAATCAGATACCAACTTGAACACACAGTGGAATCAATGACAGAATATGAGGTTAATAATAACCAGCCTGTGGCAAATAATAAGCTGAATAAGTATTCTCAAAGATTCTGTTTCTGCATGTTTCCATGAATGTACATAGCACCTTCATGAATAGATATCTTCTCATTGATGTTTCTGGCGACACATTGGTGCCTTTGGTTGGAATGACATTAGAGTTTAACCCTGGCGTGCACTGATTGAAATGGCCTTTATATTATATTTAATACAAAGAGGTCTCTTTTATTCTTTAAGAAAAACTGCCATTTCTTGTTTTGATTTCTATAATAACACAGAGAGTGCAATATAAATCACATAAAGCTTTAAGTGCTGTCTCAAAGGATCTGCTAACAAATATCAATAGAGGATTCTAGATTTATTGTATTTATAAGCATTCCAGCTCTGTGAACTATAATGACTTTGTATTACTAAGGGCATGATCCTACGAAATACTGAGTGCCTCTTGCAACTGACTTTCATGAGTTTTGGAAAGGATGAGGCTTTAACGCTGCAAGTATCATACAAAAAGCAAGTCTTTAGAAATTCCACCCCATAACCCTGAGTTTATTGTCTCACAAAGATACATTTGCTCAGTTTACAGGTGAATATTTATTTTTGTCACCTGACAGTTTTGCAAACTCAACTTGACATCAAGCTGAATTTTTTCTTATTCAAGCATCATCATCAGTAATAAAGGTATTTTTGCCTTGGAAACCCCTGTGCAACTCCATTAGTCTCCACCAAGGTTATATGTGTTCAGCTGAGGTTATATATGGAAGACAACTGGGATGGAGAGACCTGATGGTGGACACAAATCGACCTCTGGAATATTTATTGCTGATGATGATGTGAAAGAAGGCAAAAAGTGGTGAGGTTAGCAGGCTAAATCTTGCACTATTTTTTCTTATAATGCATGCAAGCTTTATGTGAGCAGCTGAAAGACAATACATGCTGAAATGTAGGGTTTTGCTTTCATAAGTCTCTTTCCAGAGCATTTAAAGAGGGGTTTTTTTTAATTGTTTTAACCAAGTTCATATCAGAGCAGTGCTCAATCTGAAGTATATCTCCATTTGATAACTAAATAATAAAGCAGCAAGATTTTTCAGTGTGCTTCTAGAAATAGATTCTGCCTGGTGACTTCTGCACGCAAGCAGATGTCTTCACAGCAAAATCCAAATGACAGTATTTGGCCAGTCAGTAATTTGATTTCTGCAAGTTGGTTTTATGATTTTTCTTTTCCTGCAGACTCTACTCTTTATCACCCTAAAAAGCATATGCTGCAGCCTTAACAATTAAATAATAATGAGCAGACAGAAGAGAAAGGACAGGAGAGATCTGGCTTAGCTACTGCTAGCAATCATTAGATTTACAGAGGGAAAAAGGCATGCTTCCTAGGCCAACATATTTTTTATGAATAATTGATAAGGCAGTCAGTACAGTTATATCATAGAAATGTAATATATATCCATAATTATAGAACCAGCTTTGTGCAAAAGGACACAATACACTGCAAGGAGATACCAGCCAATATGCCATCCTGAAATAAAATACAGTCACTATTGTGTTAGTTGGCAAAATTTAAATACAGGATTTGAAGCAAGCACAATGTTCTTTAATCCCATTTTTTAGCACAGTCCAGGCTCAGTCTGCTCAGGAAAATACTGCAAGGCAAAATCAGCAGCTGCATTAATTTGCTGATGATTGAGAGAAAAATGAAAGTTATCCTCATGTTTTTTTTTCTCCCTACTTGCTACTCTAACTTACTAATAATACCAGAGTACCAATTTATTCCTATGCAAGTATATGAAGCATACAAATTGAAAGATCAATGTAATGGAAAAAAAAGATTATCATGCACTGTTTAGAATCAATCAGCTAGAAACAGAGGGGGGAAAATGCGAAGGCGGAGACATGATGTTTAGAAAATGTACATACTGTACCTACCCTAAGCTAGAGTGATTGCATGAAACAGCTACTGTTAGTCTAACATGCAGACCAAGAGCTATATTTTGACCAGAAAATCATCTTATTTCCAATCTTTTCTGGAGAAATTAATGAGTTGTATTTTCTTTTAAAAGTCCCCAAATGATAAAAATATCAATCCCTTTGCCCATAAAAGTCACATAAAAGCATGTAACAAAGATTTCAGGGTGAAGGGATTACAATACTCCAAATGCTTTATTAGCACAACATCTCAGCATTGTTCACCTGAACGCTGATGGCTTATTGTAGCCTGAAGGACTGACTTTTGTCATGTGTGACAGAGTCCCTTGAAAACACTGACAGCAATAGTTTTTAGTTGTGGACTGAATCACCATTAGCAGTGGAGTTTAAATCTTAGATCTCTCAGTGGTGGAACACTTTCTTCGGCCAAAACCAGCCTCTACTCATCAGAAATAATTACACTGTACGAGTCAGATGTGTAACAAATGGATCTGAGTCTCAGTTTGGAAATACATTCAGAGGAGGTGGAAAGAATGGCTACTGGCTCTGTGACAGGAGATTCAATCTTCATAAACCTGCAAGAGAGGGGAGGAAAAAAAAGCGACACAAATGCGCCCTACAAAAGAACAGAGCAGATCACAGCTGGAAGGAAGGCAAACCTTTTAATCAGGTCCTTGAAATACAAGCTGCAGGAAGCTAGAACATTTTGGTGGACTTCAAACTCTTTGCCTTCAACAATAATTTTCAGGTCTGTAAACTCTTTCGCTCTGCGTTGCTGGTTCAACTCCTTCAACATTTCTGCAGAACAGAGAAGACAGACAGTGCCAGGGTTCCCATTAAGAGTTTTTTATTTTTACTTTTTACTTTTCATTTTTTTTTTGTAAAGAAGTAGAGAAACAGGAAACAATTGATATTTTTGTCAGTAAGATTGGCTCAACACAGACAGTCAGAAGTTACGAACATAACATATTAAAAAAAAAAGAAAAAGAAAAAAGCAGGAACCAGTAGGTCTAAACAACTGAAATATATATACACAGAAAAAAAGCAAAACCAATCCTAAATTTGGAAGGGTTAAAAATGAAAACAAAATATTTCAGCATCAGCAAATCAGAAACACAGAGAATGCATTATCACAGAAAAGTTAAAATAATTTGTTATAATCAAAATCAAGAGCTAATGAATTTCTATCCAAATGGAAATAAGTTTTGAACATACTAGAATAATATTAGTAAAAATATGGTATTATGATGCAATATGAATTGGATATGGGTCAAAATAATAAAACCACAAGACCTGCAAAAATAACTTATCCTTAACATAGTAAAAATGTGTTAAGCCTCTCAGTTAACAGAATAAAATAGCACTTCTAAATAATATATAAATTATAGTGCATAAAAATTAGCCAAATTATCAATGCATCTAGCAATATACCTCAGCTATATAGACTACAATTGTATATGTTTCAGAATTAGCTTAAAAGCATCCTTATGATAAAAAATAATCTCATGCAGAGAATAAATTACTGCCTTTTATAGCAATTCCCATTTTTTGCACTCCAAGGATTTTTACCATCACAGCATTTTTATTTTTTAGCCTTCAATGGTTTCATTTACAGCAACAATCAACTTTCACACATCATGAAAGAATCGTAATGATTAAAATAACCTATGAAAGTGTTTCCATCCTGCAATAAAGCACCTACCTTGCGTGATGCCTCCTTTTATACAGCCTATTGGTGCTAACAGAATGAAATGATAGCATGCCACGTCTCCATGTAGGGATGTGAACTACTAGGCAACCTACATGTTTTATATGCTGCCTGGACTTTTAAGGGTAAGACTTCCTTCCAACTTTGCAGACCAAAGTGGCTATCAAGATGAATCATATACTTTTCACCTGGGGAATAGCCTGGCAGTTCAGAAGCCAGTGATCAAGATGACAAAAGAGCTGATTTTAAATACTAAAGGACTTTGGGTTTATTTTATGTTTGCAATAGGTCAAGGTTCTCATTTTCGCAGTGTAACACCCTGAACACATTCTTCTTCAGACAGATCTGTAAATCAACAACAGTTCCTTACATAGAGTCCTTACACAAAGTAAAAGGGACCTCGACAGCGTATGACTATAACTGTGCTCAAAGCCACTGTCAGGCTCGGGCACTGGGCTGCCAAAGCATTACCAAAGGGCCTTACGGTGAAACAAAGACCCAAATAATCTCTGTGCTCTCCTGCTTCCCCGAGGAAACTCAACAGGAATCATTTCAGCAAAGCACTAGTGTTTAACGACACAAAATCATGCAAATACACAACCGTTCCATGAAAAGAAACTGAAGTTCTCCTGAGCCCCAACATCTGTGGTGCGTATTTTTCAGGCCTAAGTAAATAAATGTCACCTTGCACATTTATGTCTATTTAATGGAAACACAGTAGTGTCTGAAAGGCTAATTATTCTGGGCTGAAATGGGTCAGTGCTCTCCAGAGAGTAAGCAGATCATTAGAGAGGGCACAGAAATAACAGCAGGCTTTTGTCAGATCTATAATAGGGGAAAATAAACCACTCTGTCCTGTGGGTGCTATAGCAGGGACTATTTTTAACAAATTCAGCTGAGCTAAAGCACAATGATACATTTCGAGCAAAATCTAAAACAGGGTCTGAATGTTCACTTCTCTGCAGGAAAGTCTCAGGCTTTTGCTGGAGGTGTGATGCCTGAAGTCTGACTGCACCATCAACACTTCAGGCCTTGGTTAAAGACCAAGGATGCTTTGGGCATAAGAGGTGTTCTACTTGATTAGGGCCACAGTGACTGAGGTCTCTGGTTTAACAGGAACAGCACCAGGTGCTTTTCCAGTTACATATTTTTGGAGGTGATTGTGGAGGAAGCATTTTTCTGTCCCTTTTCACATATGAACAACTTTTTTCCTTTTTCTGTCTGGGTCCATTATCCCACTTTCATTTATAGCAACAACATTTTCCTCCCCACCAATTTTCTATCATTTCATGCCTTAAAGACAGTTACTTCTCCCTCTAAACTTTTGATACTCTCTCTGCTTTTCAAATTTGCCCAGCCACTGCCTCTGCCCCATTTGCACTTTTCCTAAGTTCCTATTCAAGATCATTTTCTCTGATATCTGTACTTTGCAACCTTCCTTGCAGGAGCCTTTCAGGACAAGGGCTCCATCCATGACCATCATCATACAAGACTAAGATTATGTTCACACAAAGGGTCAATCTCGACTTCACCTTGTTCCATTTCCCTCTTTTAAAGATCACGATCAATTGTTCTAGTGTTCAAAGTGCACAACTGTATGAACGGCAACTGCACAGATGGATCCTGTGCTTGAGAAGAGGAAAGGAGAGGGGAATCAGAGTTTAGTTGCATTCTTGAATGGGGCTGGTGGTTTTGGGAAGTGAGCTCAGGGTACACGGGACAGTAGAGACCATCCTTGAACTCCTGATTGTGGCCAAGATTTCTGAAAAACAAGACACAAAGCTCAGCCACTGCACCTATAGATGTTGTGCTCTCTGTGCTATATGTCCAATACTGTGAGAGCTGGTTTGAGCATCTAAGTCCCCAAATGGCTCCCCCATGTAATGGGCTCATTACCTACTGAGCACCCTTTAATTACATCCAGTCCTCCATTTCCTGGGCACAGCTTCTATCTATGCTCTTTACACACATGAGTGCGTTTTATGCTGCATGCATTTATTAAGGGATGCAAACCAGAAAACAGGTCTGGAGCAGTGGTGCAATTTGGCTCATAAAAAACTAGAAATCAGAACGAGATCTAATCAGAAACTGAAGCTCCTCTTTTTCCTACACATATTCAAAGGCCATGATTCCCTCCTTGTTCCCCCAGCTTGTTGTAGTGCTCTTCGAGAGATGACTACTAACAGTCCTGAATTTTTGCAGCTCAGTTTCTGAACTAGAAGAAGAGGCAGGTGGAGAAGAAAAGGAAGTCAGGGGACTGCATTAATTCATCGATCTTCCTCGCTCAGGCTCCTTTGTATTACTAAATAACTAGCAGGCATTAGTATTGGACACAAGGTTATATCAGAATGGGCCCTCATTCTCAGAGTATTTGTAATGCTCACACTGTGCTTAGCCAGGCATTAATGATTTATGAGGACTCAGGATGAGTTGCAAAACAAATTTTTTCACCAGGTAATAATGCCTGTTGTAAAAGAAGAGACAACACAGTGCAGTTCTGGCAGTGAAAAATGACCTCAGCTGTCTCTTGCTAGTCTCTCTTCTGGGCTCCTCCTAATTTTCAGCATTTCCTCCAACAAATGGAATTTCCTGAAATCGTCAGAAACGTATGTGCTTGGAATTTCCTACTGTTTTTTTATTCCTCTGGTTTCTTTTTTCTAATGGACTTTGTTTTCTTTGTTTGGTTGGGGTTTTTTTGTTTCTTTAAGAAATCCAGGTAAAAATGAAGTGTAAGGACAGTTACACCACAAGGTTCCAGCAGGGGGAGCACTGATGTTTCCTCTCCTTAGTGAATCTCAGCCAATGCTCTTACATCACTAGTGCAAGGGATTTTTCCTTCCTGCCCCAGGTGCACACACACTTTGGGATGGCAGAAACCAAGCTGGTCCTTTCTGCCTCCTTCATCACTACTGATGCTAAATCATTCTCAGTGAAAGACTGGTTGAATGTTTTCTTTGTAAAGAACTACACCATAGACACCCCCATGTTCTTTCAAAATTACATGAGCCACGTAGTGGTTGAACCTAAAGGGGACCTGACCTGAAACCTGCAACTGAACATCTCTGTGGAGTTTGAGAAAGGCAGAGCTTTCTGTCTTGCCATTATCAGCCTCAGTATCGTTTCTTGGGGGCATTTAATATAATTATATTGAGAGTCCCAGAGACAATATGGGTCAGAAGGTGTAAGTGACTTTCCTCAGGTCAGGAACAAAGCCAGGAACAACTCAGAGGCTTTGATTCTTGGTCCCTAGCTCCATCCATCACACCACATTTTCTCCTTCTTAATTAATGGACAAATTACAAATTAAACTAAAGAGCCCACGAGCCTTGAATCAAATACAGGACCAAGTACAACTGTATAATAGTGTAGATCAAGTAAGGGGAACAGAAATTATACAGTGAATATTTTTTTAAATTACTTACGATCAGAAATAAAAATGAACAAGGAACTTATTCCCCAAGTTTATTTATTCTGTATTTTAAGCACAGTGGAGACTGGATACTTAAAAATCCTCCCTAATGCACATTCCCGTGGTACAATGGAAGCTCTCAGGTTTCTTTCCAATTTTAATAAAGAACTCCTTACTTAAATTCTAGTAGATAAAGCTTTAAAAGGGGACAGCCAGAGCTAAAATATAATGAACCATAAAATCTGGAAGAACAATTTTTACAAACAGTGTTTTTAAAATTTACTTGGAAAAACTAACCTTTTATCAAACTGCAAAGGGTAATTGATGAAATATTGCTAATTATTCTTGTGAAGAACGTGCAAGACACCAGTGCTTGCTCAGCCAGCCTCCTGATTTCATGATTGAGACAGAAAATGTGGGAAAGTCAAGAAAAGTTACCAGGAGGAAAATCCAATTACCTTCTTGCTTTAATAAGTAAGGAGATTAATTCCCAAGGTTACGCTCTAGTTACATAAAACAATCATTTTAACCACTAAGTGCCAGCACTGCCCACACTTGTTTATTTTGGTAGTGGTAGAGTATGTGTAAATTACGAAGCACGAGATCTAGCAGTCAAATAGGAGCTATGAATGACAGAAAGGAGTTTACTGTGCTGCACCCACCCTATGTGAACCACACAAGAACCCATTTTTGACAAGTCTCTCTTTCTTCTCACCACAACATCCACAGACACACAGAGAACCCCAAAGCCTTGAGAATGCCATAACCTGCTCAATGTACCCTCGTGCTCCTGACATGTAGCTTGAAGCAGCTGCACAGAGAGATAACAACTCAAGTCCAGCTGCCTCCTTAGGCCAGTCTGATGAAGTTAAGCAGGCACACTTGGCACTGCAGTGGCTGACATTGCTCTCCACTTCTTTGGGCATCCTGCCACTGCAGAAGCTACCACTGAACATCATTCCTACAGAAGCTTCCAGGCACAAACCTCTGGAGAACAGCTTCCTACTTGGGACTGAGGACAAGAAATAGGTCCTTTATTCTCTTTTGGCCTGAAAGGCAATAGTAGAGAAATGAATGAATTCTGGTGGGAATCATTAACAGATGAGGATGTTTCAGATCATAGAATATCCTGAGTTGGAAGGGACCCACAAAGATCATTGAGTCCAATTCCTGGCCCTGCACAGAACACTCCAAGAATCCCACCATGTGCCTGAGAGCATTGTCCAAACTCTTATTGAACTCTGGCAGGTTTGGTGCCATGACCACTTCCCTGGGAAGTCTGTTACAGCATCCAACCACTCTCTGGATGAAAAACCCACTCTTAATACCCAATACTAACTACCCTGTGATCTTCAGTTTTCTTCTTGGACCCTCAAAATTATACATCCAGCTACCTAGACTGTCTCTGCAGTCAAATAGAGACAGAAGCTGTCTCATGCACAACCCAACCTATTCTGTGTGCTTAGCCAGGTAGGATGCACTGTCTCTCCCTAGGGATTACCAAGGGAGATAAAATAATTAGTTGAGACCAGAGGGTAATTTCTTTTTTTTGCACAGAAGGTGAGAATTAATCTATTGCAGATAAATATTTCACCTTTTTTTTTCCTATTGGATCACAACTTTAGTTGAACTTCATCAAGAGCAGAAGGAGAAGGGGGCGTAAGAAAGCTAGGATTTGCCTGTGCAAGGATTCTTATTGGTGAGATGGGGGAGGCAGACAAATGGTGAAACACTCTCACTCTGTTCTGTGAAGTGTCAGAGCTGCCAAAGGTTTGGGACAGAGGTGCAAAATACTGTCTACATGATACTGGTGTGCCCAGCCCTCCTCTCACAGTCTCTGTCCATTACGGTTTCCACAGGACACCAATCTGCTCCAAAAGGCATCTGAAAATGCTCGACTCTTGTGGCTATCTCCTGCATATTTTGCTTTCATAAGCCCTTAAGCCCAGATAAAAAATAAACTGAGAAAAGCTCAACACTGACTACAGGAGCACTGTGAGGCCGTGCCCTACTGAGTCTGTGCTACCCAGCTACACCCCCTGGTGAAGATGGAGCATATGCTGATGAAGAGGTATCACTGCTGGCACAGCTACACCAACCTCTGAACAAAAGGCAATGAGAGTCATCTTCTGCTGGGTTTTGTCAGCACAGCAATGTGAAATGCAAGGTGTGAAGTTGTCATACCCTGAGCTGATAGAGCTATGGCAGTAGGAATTTGTAGTGCAGACCAACCTGTCTATATCTTAGTTGTGTTGACACTGTTAGACACCTGTGCTGCTAAAGAAAACAGTAACAGATGCTGGAGAGTGGGAAAATATTTTTTAAATCCTGCTGAACAACACATATGTGGCTGTATATGATAATTCTACTCAAAGGATTGTTGGCAATGAGATGCCCCATTGTGCTAAATAACTTTTCGTTGTTCACATAGACAAATTCTTCTCACCTTATTATGATGAGAAAGGCTCAGCAAAGTCAGCTGTGGTGATTACTACTTGAGGAAGACAACTACAACTCTGTGTGTAAATGGAACCTTTCTAAATACATTAAAAACTCAGGGAAGTCACTATATCGTGTTTTGAAACCAATTTTCAGGCTATTATCATCACTAGAACTGACATTAGGAGGTACCTCAAGGTTGCCTTCACACATTACAGAGTTGATATGTCCCTATATTAGGCCACAGAACTATTTCAACATGTTTTCTGATTATACTCAGAGACAAACTACAACCCTACTCTCTAGAAAACAACACATTAAATGCAACTTTGGAGAGATTTTGGTATCACAGTTATGCATTAAAATAATAAAAAAGGGAGTCTGGGGGCTAGACTCCTTTGTTGCTTTGATTTATTAGGTAAAATCCTCTATGGTATCCATGCCTGCTAATTTATAATCATACAGGGTTACAAATGCACAGTGAATATATGTGACTGGCTTTGAAAATGAACTGCATTTACATTATGTACACAGATGCAAAGAATGAGAAAAAAATACAGGGACAATCTGATCTCTTTCATTTTCCAACACAGACTGTGATCCATGGAAGGACAAGCAGCAAGACCAAAGGATCCAGTATAAAAATATCCACTGAGATGTTGAGATAAAGATGTAGCTTCCTATATCAGGATCTGCTGGGTTTTTTTTTCAAGATTCACCCCTGATCAAATTCAAAGTTGGCTGCAGCCTGTTCTATATTGGCCAAGGCAAACAAAGCCCCGGAGATCCCAGCAAACTGCCAGTCTGGTCCCCTCTCCACATATAACATGCCACTATGTCAGTTAGCAATGTAACTTGATTTCCAGGCAGACAATAATTTTATCTAGAGACAAAATGAGAGAGACAGGCAGATAGAGAAGGAAAAAAATAATCTTGTGAGCATTGGAAACACAGAATAGCCCAGATTCAAAGAGAAATTTAGTTCTGATTGTTTTATTTACCAGCAGGCAGCCCTGAATATCAATCCACACTTAAGGGAAGGCTAAAATATTTATTGCTGTGGTCTGGGAAGGATTTGGTATTATCCTAATTGCTTGTAGCAGAAGACTAGCAGATAGCTTTTAGACCTTTTTGATCTCTTTATGTAGTGCAAGGCATTAGCTAAATGTTTCTGAGTTTTGAAGGCTTTGAACAAGAAGCACCCATCTGTGAAACCAATAGCGTGATAATCAACAGGCTTCTGACACGGCAGCACTAGTGAAACGCTGATCAGTTTTGGTGGTGTAAGAACAAAAGCTACAAATTGTGTATCAATGTGTGTGTTCATACAGCCAGCAAACAAAACACTTGTTTTCCAAAAGAAGAAAACAACAAAAAAAGACGGGTTTCTGAAAATAAATCAGTGATGCATCCAGAGCAAATTGCATATATTAGAGTAAAAAATACCCCAAAACTCTAAGGTGAACACCTGACAATCAAAAACTTGAAAGCACTTAACATACATTAATTAGCAAGAATGAGGTTGTTCCTCTGCCCATTGTAAACAAAGCAGTGCTGCCCAGCTTCAACAAGGGCAGGGCTTAGGTTTATTCACAAAATGCATGTAAGTGTAATCAACACAATTCTTTGAAATACATCTTTATTGGCCAGTGGTAACACGCCTGTTTTCTAGCAGTCATATACTGCACTACATGAAGCCTAATGAAAGCAAATAAAAACAAGTCAAATATTCAACACAGAAATCTCACCCTTTCAGAAGATATTATACATCATCTATAAATAATAAAGTACTAAATCCTAATATTTAGGCTTATATACTCAATGGATGGCTTAGTTATGCACTAGATTAAATGTATGTGACCACATGTCTTGGTCCAATGGACACCTCACATGATAGAGAACTGTTCTTTTGGTATGGACTGAGTCCCCAGAATGACTCTTAGTGATTCATTACACCATCACAACAAGTAAGTCTAATCGAATATTGAATTAAAAAAAAAAAAAGAAAGCACTGTCAGTCAACTCTAGGCCCTCCCTGGGGGATTTTGCACCCCAACAACTATGCTCCAGCTCCTGTTTCCCTGCTCTGTAGCTTCAGCAGGTGTCAGGGGCTGCAATCATGACTTTTCACGACTACAGAAATAATTGTAATAGTTAAATACAAGGTTGTTAACTTACCTAAGAATCACAAATGACTACAGGTTTGGAAAAAATGATAAATAAGCTATTTTTTAGGCCCCCTGAGCTTTAAGAACATGGTATTTTACGTTAAAAAAGGCATAATTTGTGACAGATTTCCTTTGAACATCTTGCTACTTACAATAATTTTGAATCTCTAGATTCTACCTGTCCTAAAGATGTGAAAGACTTTATAATTGTTTTTTTTCCTACATTTTTAAGCACTGTAAAGTTTTTGAAATCTAATGGTGTTGTAGCTGTTTAGAAACATTTGGTAAAACATTCTTCTTACTTCTACCTAACTCATGTTTCCCTCTAATAGGATAGACCTTGATTTTTAAACCTTTATATTTAAGCAAACTTTTTGGAAGGTATTGCTATTAATATTAAATATTTTTGTATAAGACAAGTAAAGTCACTTCCTATCATCCATGTTGCTTGAACAGGGGGTTTGTACAGTATGGCAAGAGAATATGAGCCATGACTGGCTGATAATGCAAGAAACCATTTAACTGCGAATGTTGTTATTTTCACAGAGAATTAAGCTATCAGGATGTGATAAGTAGCTGCCTTACCAAACTCAGAATTATTAAAAAAAAAAACAGAAAAAGAGACACTTTAAAGAAATCTGTTGAGATTAAAGGACGAAGATTTATTTAATGAGTATTAAAATTTATGGGCTCTCTAAGAATTAAGCAAGCTTATAAAGACTATTTTGAGAGCTGAATGGCTTTTGCATAATGAAGATGGTTGATAAGACTTGGCTAAAACATTTCAAATACAAACGAAAACAAAGGAACACCTCAGAAAACATGGTGATTAAGTCAAAATTTCAGCTGTGAAGGCAATATACAAATTTCACAATAATTTCATAATCCAAAAACGCTACTACGACCAACCCGCAAAGGTGCTGAACCTATGAAAGGATGACAACAGGCAATTTTGAATCTAGACAAGCATGAAAGAAGCATGTTTTTCTCCTTCTGTGTAGTTATGGCAACTGAGAGATATAAACCCCCTCCTAACCGAACAAGGGCTTTTTTCCTCTCTCTGCTCCCATCCGCAACTTTACAGCTGTCACCACAAGTCATCCCGCTCGCTCCGCACGCCAGCAGGCAGCACGCAGGCATCTAAGGCGAGGAGAGAACAAAGAGGCTGCAACACAGCTCCAGTTCAAATGACAGCCTCACCAGGGCTCCAGCCTGCACTGGGAAGGCAAAGTTGTAAAGTTTTACGAAAGAATTGAAGTAAATTTCTTCTCTAGAGGTCCTAGCGGGAAATCAAAGATCTATTTTAATTTAAGATACTTGCAGCTTCTCTTGCTAATGACCGAAATATCTAGACCAATAGCTCCCCAACAGTAGTCTGCAGGTTGACAGGGGTCCATAAAGCCACTTGCACTGATCTGAAAAGCCACATACACAGTAAAACATTAACTGTTTCCAGTTTTGAATCTGGGTGTTCAAGATAGTGAAATGTAAGAAATGTGAAGGGCTGGAAGGTACCTGTGAAAACTGCTATTGAAACCATGAGGATTCTGGAGATGGGACACTTTAGGCAAACTGAAAATAACAGGATTTAATTTAGATAGAAGATCCTTGATGGGAATTGATAGATGTCCATCCGTAAGCTACTTCACTGATCTGTGACACAGAAAACCAAGACTTACTATCACGCTGGAGAAGAGGGTTGCCTCTGAGATCCTCACAAAGGGCGGCCTTAAATTCAGTGATGAGAGCTCCAAAAAGGAGCTGAAAATGAAATGACCACCGTTTATTGTCTGTGGTCTTTTGATTTTTTTTGCATTCTTCAGGAGAAAACAGTTAGTGATCATTTACTTTGTCTTCAATGACATTTTGCCCTATGACACCGAGTAAAACCTGGTGTCTCTACTCAGTGTATGTCTGAACTGGTTTCAGGAGAGACATTTATTATGATTTTGTTCATTATTTCTCATTTCTCTAATCCATTATTTTCATATATATATATATAATGGTGGTACTTTTAATAAAGTATATAGTATTAGGAGTTTATATGTTCAAATGAACTCCTGGGAATAAAGTCATTAAAAATCTACGGCTATACTTGAAAGGCTTTGTGCCTTCACCTCTCGTATACTTGCCCTCTCCTCTCCGACAGAAGGCTAACACATATTTAAAAAGAACAAATATCTACCTGTGCAAAAGCTGCCCTTTACATTTCACATGAAATGTCAATATTTCAAGAGTTGGTTTGGTCTTTCCAAGTATCTGTGACCCTTTCAGTGGACAGAAGATTTCATAGGCAGTTTTAAAAATTAAAATAGTTCTGAACTTTTTTCTTTCATTTGTATGCACATTTTTACATTGCTGCAGAAAATTTCATTAATAGTGACAATATGGCACAACTGTCATGTCTCACTGCGCTGACGTCTTTAGGTTAGTTTGGAAGCATTTTTCTAGGTCATTATTTTTAATTAATACAATGATTTAGTATATTTTTATTCAAAATGTCAAACTGTTTTAATCATAATACAAATATGAAACATTAACCTAAAAAATAGGATGTTTTTCTGGTACTAAATAGCAACAACATAATTAAAAGCATGACATTCTAAAATGAAAATAGTGTATTTGACCATTTTACATCTTAATGAACTATCATATCTACTTGCTATTTAAATTTCATTAAACTGGATAACAAATATAAAATACATTTTGAAACAACATCATCTCTCAACAACTTCTGGAAATATGTACCTTGTTAATGATGGTTAAATGACTTTTCTAATTAGTGTGATTTGAAAAAAACTGATTGAAATGGCATCTTACAGGAAAAAACAGTTTCAAGGACAATTTATTTCACTGAAGACACTGTCAATACTCCATCAGGCAGTAGCTATTTAGCTGTAATCAGGGCTTGCTTTAACTGTACAGCTCTGCAGCAACTCGTGGAGTTAAACTGACACAAAGCCCTTTTAAGTGACACGAAGTGTTTTCCAGCTCTAACCAACACACCAGTGTAACTGAGAACAGAATTTGGTTCCCATTATTGTACTGTATAATAAACACAGTTATAGAGACACACACTTGCAATACCATCAAAGGAACATTGTTTCTTGATTTCCTGATTTTTAATGTTAATTTTCTAGTCAGCTTAACTTATATCTTGGCTTTTTTTCCTTTAACTGTTACATTTTTATTCTCCGGCTCCCTCTTATACATTTGTGATTTTCTCCTAGCAGTAATTTTTAAAGGTAGTAATATATCATTGAAGAATGTGATTAAGATAATTCAGTGCATTCCTAAGGACACCAAATTGCTGGACTGAAGTGTAATTTGGGTAGGCTGCAACTTTTTTTTAAAGATTCATGATGCTGTAAATGCAAAACAAAACTGAAGGTGAAGCAACAGCTCTGGGTACTTATCTGCGAGAACTCTAAGAAATGGAAAAAACTCTAACAAAATCGCAGAAAATATAGATTATATTTTTCAAAATGCCTAAATAACTTCTGAGCCTGAGACTTAACAGCTCTTGAAAATTTAACCAATCTGTAATTTGTCATAAAGACAAACAATGATTTCTCTTGAAATAATAGGGTCAAACTGCTTTTGACTAACCTTAGTAATGTCAAAGGTTAAAAAGATGTAGCTGGAATACAACAACCTGCTCTGTAAAACAAGCATTCATCAGAGCTTTAAATTTCTGCTTGTTCTGCAGGGAATAGCTTGCAAAGGCAACTTCACACAAAAGCCACACATCCCTTTTTAGAGGGGATTGTACCATTCTTGTCTTAATCATACAAATTTTACATCATTTTCACACCAATCTTTAATACCCGTTTGAGTAAAGGAAGTCAGAGTTCAGAATTGGAGGTGCAAACTCTAGTTATTCTTATGTTTTCCATGTTCTGTAGTTGATGGACCCAAGAAATAGCCCAAACCATTCTTTCATGGTCTTTAGCATTCACTGTATAAGAGAAAAATGAATATACTCTTTAAAAACAATTGTGGAGTATTGAATAGAGATTCTGAAAGGGAAAAAGGGCATTTAATATATGACAAAGTTTAAATCTACCCAAAGAACAATTTTTTTGAATCCTTTTTGAAAGCAAAAAAGCGAATATGGTTGCTGTGCACTCACATATTTGGTGGTGCACAGAAAGAATATCTTCCCTATGCCAAAAATTAGAAAGCTACAGAGATTTCCAGTATGGTGAACTTTAAAAAAACCTAATTTTTTTAGTAATTAGCATGCTAGCTGCTATAGATTTGTATGGAATCTACTGTCAAACAAGGCTGATGACTATATTTTTTGGTTATTTTCTTTTTTTTTCTTGAAAGAAGAAGGCCAAGTAGACTTAGAGGCAAAATTCAGAGAAGTAAAGCCAGGGGTAAACCTAGTGAAAAGACATCTTGGAGGAGAATAACCATAAATAAAGTAAAGCAAGAAAATAAAACTGAAAAAAAAAAGGCAAAATGAAAATGAATGGCATGTTCTTAACTGCCAAAGGTAGAGTTCATGACTATAAGGAAAACCTGACTCCATTAACTGTGCAAAGCATGGCTGTTTCAGGACTGTGCCAGTGGCAGAAATCAGCTTGCAAATGATCAAAGAGGCTGTTTTACGTTGTGAAAAACGCACACTACCTCACATACACATAGTAAAAGTGATGCAAGAACATTAATAACAGTTATTCTGCAGTTAAATCCTTGTAGACCAGGCTAACTTTAAAATAATGCAAGTATAAGAGATCTTCAGAAGTTACACAACTTCCTAAGTGACAGGTATGAAGAGAGAAACCCTCTGCTACTTTGGACCTTCCTCAAAGAGATGCTTTTTTCCTGCCATGAAAACAGAGTTATAACTATGCAGATGTGGCAGATGTTAGTGTATGAATATTTATATATCCAGAGGATATTTTGGTCTACCTCATCAGGCATGTTAATATTTGAATAGATTAATCAAAGCACTGAGTCCATGAGGCAAACTGCCCCCTTACCTCCTCATAGATGGATGTGGTTCATATTCTGAACGATGTGCTCACCCCAGAGCTCTTGCCTGTATCATCTTGTCAGGTACCTCCAGACCACAAAAGGGAGTACAGGGGAGCAGCACTTTGAAAGGACACAGGGCACGACAGAAACACAGCCCAACACAGCATGGTGATGTGTGGGCATCGCTCAGGACCAAACACAGGCTGGTCTAGTGGTGCTGTGCTTAAGCTTAGAACTCATCCCTCTAGGAATGACTCCCAGCTGTCCCAACGGCTCACAGGGGTAAGTAGCCTGACAACAAAGCCCTCCTGGCACATTACAGCACATTTTGACCCATCATCTCAAGTCTCCTTGAACTCAACTGTTCTAAGTCACCCTTCTGGCATTTAAAGCAAAGCACCACACATGACCCAAAGCACTGGCCACGATGAGTTGGTGGAAACTTAACCAACAAACCTTAAATGCATTTTTTTTCATGAAGCCATGGAAAATTTAGGGTTTGCATGATTCGTGGCAACACAACAAAACATTTTTGACCAGCTGAACAGTGTTTCTTTTATAGAAACATTAGGTAGACATGCACATGCACACACAGGGAAGGCACTGGCATTAGTGTGGGAGGAATCTAAATGGCATTAAAGCAAGACTACACTTCAAATTGCTTTTCATGACTTAAAAAGCAACAGTGTTTCATATGTGTCTATTCATTTCCACTAAACTGGAAAGTAACACACCTCTGTGCCCAGTTCTGGGCCCCTCAGTTCAGGAAGGATATTGAGGTGCTGGAGCAGATCCAGAGAAGAGAAACAAGGTTGGTGAAGGGACTTGAGCACAAGTCCTATGAGGAGAGGCTGAGGGAACTGGGGTTGTTTAGTCTGGAAAAGAGGAGGCTCAGGGGAGACCTCCTCACTCTCTACAACTCCCTGCCAGGAGGCTGTAGCCAGGTGGGGGTTGGTCTCTTCTCCCAGGCAGCTATCAGTAAGATAAGAGGGCATGGTCTTAAGCTGTGCTAGGGGAGCTTTAGTTTGGATGTTAGGAAGAAATTCTTTACAGAAAGAGTAATCAGGCACTGGAATGGGCTGCCCAGGGAAGTGGTGGATTCTCCGTCCCTGGAGTTTTTTAAGATGAGACTGGATGTGGCACTTAGTGCCATGGTCTGGTAACCATGGTGGTAGTGGATCAAGGGTTGGACTTGATGATCTCAGAGGTCCCTTCCAACCTGGCTGATTCTATGATTCTTACCCTCTTATCAATTTTAAGTTAAAGCATTTATTTTGTACACCCATTTTCAAGTTTATAACTTCACATATACCCTATACATAATAATATAATGGCCAGTCTTCGCGAGCGAAGATTTGGGAAAGGTCATTGTCCCTTCGAGCCTGCGCA
>NW_016690219.1:2445179-2497327 GCF_001604755.1 Lepidothrix coronata | reverse complement strand
AAACTTGGACAGTGGCAGTGAGTTTTGTTTTAGGTTTGTTTAGAGTGACCTTCTCTTAGATGGATTGCCTCACAGGGCTAACGAGCTCCATCTGCCCGGGGGGCTGGGAATCGAACCCGGGTCGCAGCGGTGAGAGTCCTGCACCCTAACCACTAGACCACTAGAGGCCCCACCCTATACACACACTGGCAATATATATTGTTAGCTCAGTCTTATTTCCTAGCATTAATGGTATCCCATGTGAATCAATGTTTTTAATAAGAAGAATCACAGTTCTTGAGTGATGGAAAAATAACTACTCTATCTTTATTAATTTTTTTTTTTTTTAATGAGAAGAGGGGCATTCTTGGAAAATCTGCAAAAATATTTAAGGAAAACATCTAAGCAGGTTGTTTTTTTCTCAAGGCTGTAAAGTGCTAGAAAGATCTTTGATGTGTCAGCTTTGACAGTTGTTTCAGTCCACCTCTGTTAGCATTGCAGCAGACAGCTTTCCTTGCATTTACCAGTCCCTCAGGTAGAGGACGGGAGAGTACTCCTCAAAATACTGTTTATTAAAGTTGACTTGTGATAAACACACTTGCATAATTTTTACAGAGGGTACCTATTTTGGGCTGAAATTCATCAAATCTACATTTAGCTGTGTAAAAGGCATTTAGCCTTAATTTCGGTCTCTAGGCTCCTTCTGCAGACAGAAACAGGCACCTCCAGCAGGGGAGTCTTCTTGCTTCCTTGGACATCTGTTTCAGCACAGCTGGGTTTCCCCCAGGATTGTCCATCTCTCTCTGTTAAGTACAAAGGAAGGGGAGCTGATGAGGTTTGATTACCCGTCCCATTTTTCAGCTCCTTTGATCCAGCTGGGTTGACGCTCATCCACTGAAAGGCAGAGATTGCTGAGGGCTGCCCACATGGCTCCCAGTGGCCAGGGAGCACCTAGGACAGGAGCCACTGGCATAAAGGACACCAAGCACATACTGGCAGATGATTAGGACAAAAAAAGGTCTCCTGGTCTGGGGAAAATTAGCAAGTGGCTTTTTTCACTATATGGGAAGTCACCGAGATAAACTGAATAGGCTTCTGAAGTTATAAAAGCTCTGAAAACTCTGAAAGAAAAAGAAAGTGAACTGAATGCAAGGAGAAAAAGGGGAATTCAAACAGAGGAGAAAATTTAAGGTTTATTTTAGACAACCAAGCTGTTGAACTAAGCATAGCTGAAGTAGAAAACTGTTACGACCCAACAGCTGGATGACTGCTTTTGAATAGTAGCTACATGAAAGCAAACTTTCATGGGTATTGTTTGGTTCCTGGCCTATTCTACTGTAACTTTCATTATAGAATTGCCATACAGGGCCTAGGAATATTTGTCATCCAAAAATCACATTGGAGAAATAGAGTAATAATTCGTATATCCACAGAGACTGAGGAATTGCAGTAGCATTTCAAGGAGAGGAGAAAGAGAGCTAGGTATGCATAGGAGGCCATTTATTTATTTAAAAGCATCCAGGAAAGGTTGTCTTTTATCTGAACTACTTCTTTCCAAAAATAACAATCTGAATGAGCACCGAATGAAAGGCAATTTGAAACTTTGATCTCCTTATGTGTTTGTGCCACCCCATTACTTGATGGCTTCCCCACCCCCTGCCATCTGCTACTGATGGATTTTCTTAGGAGGTGCTATTCATCCCTATTGCAGTTGGACTGTGATCCTCAATGCACTGCTGTCTCAGAGCCCCAGACCTTGCTGGCACCATAGCTCTTCCTGTGACATGACTTCAAGCTGAAAGAGGGTATATTTGACTGGATATTAGAAAGAAATCATTTACTGTGGGGTTGGTGAGGCACTGGAACAGGCTGCCCAGAGAGGCTGTTGACACTCCATCCCTGGAAGTGTTCAAGGCCAGGCTGGACGGGGCTCTGAAAAAACCTGGTCTAGTGGAAGGTGTCCCTGCCCCTGGCAGGGGAGTTGGAACCAGATGATCTTTACGGTCCCTTCCAAACCATTCCATTATTCTATGATTTCCAGTACAAGCCAGGGGCACCTTCTGCTGTCTCCTTTGATGGTGAAGTTGACAAACAACCTATTCATGCTGGCTCTGGCCCAAACACAACCTCTGTGTTTTTGATCACTAAAGCATGGTAGCTCTGCCTCAGAAACCACCCATATATCATCTGGAACATTAAGAGCCCCAGCCAGGTTGGGACTTAACACTCCAGCTTTACCCTGCAACCCGAATCTCCCAGCTGGCAATGAAATGCTTCGAAGCTGCTCTGCCAGGACGTAATTTTCTTTCCACCCAGCAACAGGAACGAAGGCATTTGAAATCCCACTGTAACCCTGACAGGTGCTCCAAAGCCTTTCAAGGCCAGAGGAAAGAAAAGACAGAGAGGGAGTGAAAGAAAGACAGAAAGAGTATGCAAGGATGAGGAAACTACACTGAATTAGAGTTAATTAAACCCAAGCTTTGACAATGTTTAAATAACAGGATTCTACACCTAGCCCTGGAATGCCTGTACGAGCTGTCATTTAATTTAAAAGAGCACAATAGCTAAATGTCAGTCTCCAGGCAGATCTTTCGCATCTTTCTGATACTGTATTAAAAAGTTATTATAAAGCAGAAGTTCAGGATCTGTTTTTTCAGAGTTTGATAATAGCCTTCTCCAACTTCTCATGGCAAACACTCGATACACGTTTGTTCTTGTGAAATCGGGAGGAGAGTTATCCTGGATAGCTCTAGGAAACCAAAAACCAAAATCTCAAAATCTCCTAGGCTGAGTCTCAGTCTAATCTGAATATAATAAGAGGAGAGTATTTTCCTAGCAAGACTAATCACCTAATAGTAAAATGCTCCTATGAAAAAATCAGTTTATAAAAAAGATCTGAATCACCCCGCCATTTGTAAAACATTTGATCAAAACTTATTGAATATTGTATTGCATGTGTTTAAAGAACAGTGCTAATACTCATTCAGCTTTTCAGTTTCAACCTGTTTCAAGAAGGATGGCATTAATTCTCCCATATCCTATTCACTGACAGTTACAGACCTCTTTTTAAACTGCTGGTTTTCAATACTGTTTTCTCAGCTTGAATTTATTTGAATTAGCATTTCTAATTGAAATTGAAACAATCAGAAATTCAGTACCATATTTTAATATCAATGTTGATAAAGAAATATTTTGTATTTTAAGCTTTCTTGAAAACTGTGTATCTTCAATGAAATTGGGCTATTATTTCTTCAGCTATTAAACATCTGAAATTATGCTGTATTCTTATTTGGTTTTAATAATCTCATATTACTCAGAAGACACTTAAAAGTAGAAACATGTAAAATGCTAAAAATTGTCAAATCAGTGCACAGGAATTATAAGGAAGAAAAATATTTAGTCTCTCAATAAAGAACTTGGTATATTAAGAATAGTACTACCAGCTCCTGATGACAAACTTGATGCATCTATTTGAATATATTTTTGATACAATTAATAAAATAAAGTAAGGTCACAGAGGTAATCCATGGCAGAGGTAGCAGTTTAGAAGAGATGATAATTTAGAAGTTCCTCACTCTCAAAAAGCAGAAAACCACCTTATTTTTCACTAGTCAGCTGGAAATACCACACTGCTGGGTCCCCCTCCAGATATGAAACAGAGGATGGCAGCTGAGCTTCAAGTGATCCTGGTACAGATAAAAGAAACAAGATACCCGAGTTTAGCCAAAAGGACAAGCAGAAATGTCATCATCAAGGACAAGATTCAAGTTGCCTGAGGACTCAGGTGGACACAAGCTCTAAAGTAACATACAAAGCATGTGCATCAGCACTACCTGAGAGTGGAGCACCCAAAAACTTACTGGGCATTTTGCTTTTGAGGCTGCAGCTCCCTGAACACAAACCCTTCAGCTCTCAGTCCCAAGTCCCAGCTGAAACCAAAATAGTATGGCATGAACCTCGTCCCAGGTCCTGAGGACTAAAGTCAGTCTTCTCTAAAGACAATGAATAATTCATTTCTGGATGAATGCTGGAGCTTGAAGGCTGCATTCAAAGGCATGACAGACTGAAAGTAGGACTTCTGTAAGGGTTGGTTTTGAAATTATTAGAATACTAGCAGAAATCAGTCAAATAAGGTGGATGTGCAGAGTGACTGATGGTAATACAGGCTGAATTTCACCTTTCCAAAATGCATTTAAGTGCATGGATAACCCTCCCTTCCATTTGGAGGCTGTCAAATGTTAAATAAATGATGGGTTGAAATAGAGAGTGCTCTTTGTGGGAGACTGCAACATGGAACTCTTAGCAGTTCTCCCTCTCATATGTACCTGAAAGAATTTCAGTGTCGTACTACAATATGATGGGGTCGCTGAGACACAACATTATCCCCACGGAGCTGAGCAAAAGGTGCCAGGAAATCAAATACTGTGATACAGGACAAATGACATTTCTAAAGACAACAAATAACTCTTTCTTTCAATCTGGTGGAAGGAAAAGCAGAAAGGGACAACACACTGTGAAAAATACAGGAAATGAGAAAAACCTGGGCTATTAATAGTTTCAGTACAAATTAAAACAGCACAGAGAGAATGATTCTTTTTCCCTCTGTTGGGCTCTACTGCCCTACTAAAAATCTTCTCCCTTTAAGCAGTAACCTTCACAGATCCTAACATGGGTCTAGATTTGCTTGTGTGCCTCTCTCTTGCTGAGAAATCTGTCCTTCCTAATTACTTCTAGAGCAGTGACAAAAACCTTGTTGATCTGACCAGACAAATTCTGGCAAGTAAAACATTCAGAACTGTAACTATGAACATGCCGACTGCTGAGAGACAGGGATGATAATAGCACTGTTGATAACAATAAAAGGGACATAGGGAAGGATGAGAACTTAATTTTTGGCCATGTTCCATTTAAAGTAACTACAAAAGACATCGAAAAGAGATGTCAGAGGCAGAGACTCTGACAAGACATCTAAGAGGAGATGTCAAAGAGGCAAGGGGCTGCTTACAGAGATTTCACTCCCCAGCTGAAGTGATACAATCTTCTTCTGGACTGTCTGCCCAGAGACTGAATATAGGTATAAGCAATTTTTTTAAATTTTAATTGAGAAGGCAAGGATAGCCTTAAAGGATCTTGACATGTGATATATTTTTCTTGCAAAAACCTCATGTTAAGAAAAGAAGTGTGTTGCCATCAGAAACAAGTACTCTCTCCCTTTTCTTGAGGAAAACATGCAGTAGATCTGTGGTTTACAGTGGGTGGACACACTAGTAGAAATGTGTCAGTACTTTACTATTTATGCCTTAAATAAAAAAGATAAATTTCCATCTCCTTACGTCTTTGAACACTGAGTCAGTTGCACTTGGTGTATTCTCTGTAGTCTGTTACTGCATTGTATGATACATGCTCAAATACAAGTCCTTAGAATCGTAGCCTAGAAGATTTCCTTCCTTCCTGCTCCTTCCCTATCCAGAGGCATCATTGTCACTTGAATATTGACAGCATTTCAGATGACTCGTGATTCTAATTTATTGATATAATGCCTCTTCTATTTAAAAACAAACATATGAGTGCCACCCCCCTCCTTTGAATGGACTTGCTGCTCTTCCAGGCCACCATATGATTATAAATTTTTTAATTTCTCCTCTGCTCTTTATCAGTCATAACCAGTCTGGGATAATTCTGAGAAGATTTTAATATTTATTGATGAGGAGAGTGAGACTAGGGCATGGATATGAGGGAAAAGCATTGGAGAGGTTGTTTGCGAACCTCTCTGCAGGAAGCCCTCTTTAGCAAGAGATTTGGGAAGGGTTTGACTGTAACACAGACTGTAACACAAATCAGTGATTTTAGGGTTAGCTCCTCAGAGTTAGAAGATTTGTAGCGACTGGTGTCTTTCTGCATATCTGACTAACACTTTTTTTGTAAGATTTTGAATATTTCTTTCCTCCACTGGTTTTGGAGTCCAGATTTGTCTGTCCCCAGGATGAAGCTGATGCCTTCAAAAAGGGTGGGTTAAAGCCCTTTCTGCACAAGAGTTGCTGGTATAACCTCACATCAGTGTCTAGGTGCAGACCAGACTGATATGCATCAGTATCACAAACAGTGCCAGCGACAAGGGAAGCAAATGTACCTTCAGGAGGATGAGGAGCTAAAGATGTAGAGCTACATCTTATACACGGCAATACACATGGGGGAACCTCCCTTGCAGTACAGTGTCTTTGTGTGTCCTTCATATACCTCAGGAAGGAACAAATTCTTTCCCTATCTCTAAAAGAGTCTTTATGTATAATTCTAGTTTCAGCTCATCCCATAGTGTTTCTACTCTCTTGGTCCATGCCTCCTGGATTCCTCCTGCAATAACAGTTTTACCAGGAAGAACAGATTTTTTAGAAAAGAAAAGCCAAGGAAAGCACTCCTAATCTCTGTTCTCCTCTTGCTAGAGTGAGGAAATCCTGTGATTCCCATTCAACTCACTTTAACAGAGTTTTCCATATAGTATGTATGTACAATGTACAGCACATAATTTTTATCAGAAAAGTGCCTTTATTTTCAAATGTCATTTACAAATTAAAAATATGTACCCACACAGCAGAGATTCTGTTACTACCAATAGGTATGTGCAGCACACTGGGGAGCGTCACATCACAAAGAACCCTTTTTGTGGTTTTTCTTTTCGGTAATTCTTCAGTTGCAGCACAGAAGTCAGTATTTCAGAAAATGCAAATGCTGCTGAATTAGTGGTTCTGTGGCACTTAAACCCCCCTGAGCTGTATAACTGAGAGACACCACCCCCAGATTCTCAGTGACTATGTTTTACAGTAAAGGAGTGATGAAAGATGCACTGCTTGGATTCTAGTCTTTGCTAATAATTTCCAATATATATGAAGAGAATGAAACGTTTAAACTCAGGGATGGGGGATTAAAGGATATCCATGATGAATGAGCTGTAGAGCTGAAGAGAATTTGTTGTACATCCTGACCAATATAACAGTGAAAGTAATCAATCCATTACCTCTCTACTGAGAGAAATGGAAGAGAGATAAGAGGATAATGAATGCTAGGCACAATACTGATAAGGAAGACACTTAAAATGACCAGCCAGAATATATTCCATAGTTAATAGTGCTGACAAAAACAGTGACAAAGTAATAATTTATTCATGGAATAAGAGCCATTCCTGTGAAAATCAAGGTAGCATTTTAAATTAAGGCAGCTATTGAAATCAGAGTAGCCTTATTAACCAGTAGCCATAAATGAAGTATTGTAGAAAAGAATACTTTTAAGGGCTCATTTTGCCATTAACATATGGGCTAAATTGCAAAATCCTGTTGCTTACAAATGCCAGATATTCTTTTTCCTCTGCCAAACCTTTCTGGCTTTTTCCTTAACCCTTTTCTTTAATGCAATAAAAATTCATATGAAGCTCTGCATATTCACATGCAGCTTGAATGGCTAATGCTTTTGCCCAGTTCTGACATGCCCCCATCCCAGAATCTTTTAAGAGGCTGACCTAGATTTTGAGTCCAATAATAACACTAACTACTGCTAGGACTAAAATTTAAATATATTTGATGATTCAAAATGCAACACTTAATTAAGAAACCACACCTATCTAAAAACTATTAGTTTTTCTCTCTCTTTGCCTGAAGATTGTGCTGTAGGAATATACTGCGTAATATGAAGTGTTGCAAATATATAAGGAACAGCAGTGACTGTGTTGAATGAAATAAAAGCTACATCTGCTTCAAATGGCTGAGGTTATGACTAAAAACCAGGCTGTTCCATCCTGAACTTCTTTTCAGATTTCATTATACCATTTCTTAAATGTCTATACTATTTCTAAGGATGTTTGGGGTCATTATCTTCTTGGAAACTGAATCTGTGGTCAAATATCCTGGTTTTCCTGGTACACAAACCACATAACCTGACCTAAAAGTCTCTTATTAAAACTATGAAAATTTAATTTTCAATAAAAATACCTTCCAATTATTCAATGAACCTGTTTCTCATATTTCAGTTGTGGTGCCAGACAGAGATGGGTTTAGGGGGTTTATCACTTCCTACATACAGTAATTTCTCCCTCTATGTCCATAACAGATACAGAGATGTACTGTCAGATTTTTTGTTTCATTTTAGACAAAATAAAAACATAACTTTTAGGGACTTAACAACATTTTTAGAATTCTGTTGTTATATAAAAGCAATTTTATGTATCAATTATAGATACATAAATGTGCTAATAAATGTGCCCATCACAAACCCCATCCAGGCAATTACATCCTTCCTACTTCTTTCTAATAAGGACGATGAAAGATTTTTGTAATCTTAAAGTTCTTGTTAATCAGGTCCTTGACTAGAAAGTGTCTGAAGGAGAAAACAGTCCCTAAATTAGGTAAAAGTTTCTTTGGTGGGCAGCACTGAAATGCTTAGGGGACAGGAAAAATAGGTCTTTAATGTACATATATGATATCTCCTGTTGCAATTGAGCTCACAGAGTAGACGGTTGCAAGACGGAGGAAATAGGCTTTAGATCCCCCAGCTGACTGTATTAACCCCCAGACACTGAAAGCAAAAAGAGGGCTCGCTCCGTACTCTGAGCACAAAACAGACCTTTATTCAATTCCATCTGAGCTCACGCAGAGATAGTGACAGTTTTCTCAAAAGGGAACACAACTCGCCTTCTCAGCTCCTCGGCGTCGGTAACGAGCCGCTCTAATCGCCTTAGAGTGGCTCAAAATAACTGGGCAAAGGAACACTGCTAAAAATCCTGCTGAAGTAATGCCTGTTTTATGCTGGAACTGCGCTCTTTTGTCATGTTCTGTTCTGGGTTTTCCACACAGAATTCTGCCACATTCCTGTGGGTAGACAGACAATTTTGAGAGATCTGATAATTCTCTTAGGCTCCCAATACCCTGACTGGTCCCTTTGACTACTAAGCCTTCAAAAACCTGAATATTTGGTCTGTATGTAACCTCAACTGAGGATTCAGAAAGCAACTGTTAGACCCTTCCCATCTTCCCTCCCACACCCTTCTTCTCTCTCTTCCTCCACTGATCTTGTTTCCTGCCTTCCCCTATATTTTCAAGAATCTTGTAATATTTTTGCAGCTCTTATTCTTTCTTGTAATGACTGGAGTTGGCAACAGTGGATTTTGTGCATTCCAAGAGCAACTCCATCATCTGTGCATTGTGGGAATACTTCCCACTAGTTCTAAAGAAGATGCAACCCTACACAATGACAACTACTGTAAGGGAATTCCGTCAGGAGCACATGGCAACCATCCTTCTAATAAAGAGACTTGGAGTAAATTATCTCTATGAAGATTATTTCAATTAATGAGAAATGAAATCACGTCTCTAAGTGAACGTGACCTTTCTGGTTTACTTTGAACATAAGGTTTGGTATGATTGGGAAGGATGATGCTTAAAACACTCAGTGCTCATCAACATCAATCTGACAATGGTTTCCAACTTGCAAAGCAAGACACGGAATATGAGAAAGAAATTAAAGGAATAAAATTAAAATGTCAGCAGAGAAAGTAACTAATCTCCATCAAGTCTCTTATGTAATCCAGACCGTTTTGCTGCTGTTATTATTCAAAACCCTTAGGGAACAAAGGATCTAGGTCATCTGCAGGATAAAGAATGTACTATCCAGGAATCAATATTCACAGTAGTAAATTAAATTATAGTCCTCTCCATGCAAAGAGTTTTATTATTACAAGGAGCGTTGACAATTTAAACTCAACAGGAAAAAATAAATCTAAGCCATCAGATAACTCTTCACTATAGCATTTCCCTATATACAATGCTGTCCCTTAAACCGTCAATAATTCTTTAACTTTCTGTGAAATAGGATACTGCACTTTCCCGGTAAGCATATGGCTACTATAATGATAGGCTTAGATAAGCCACTGCATCTGTTAATACTGACAAAGTTATACTGCCATTAGCACTAAAGCAACATCAGCACCATGGATGAGGCATCTGAGACACGCTACAACATGCAATTGCCATTTGCAATGGGAATTTTAACCACAGTGGTGTGATAACAGAATTTCTAATGCCTAAAATATGATAGAGAAGTTGATTTACAGGAATGCTGGTAAACCAGTCATGCAGCTTTAGGAGCTGCCATTAGCTGCAATGTCTCAGTGTAGTCTCCTACTGTTCGTTTCACATTTTGGTGGTTAGATTGTATTTACCTTTGACCAACAACCCAATTTAAGACACTGCCCAAATGCAAAAGTCAAATCTTATGATAGTTTTCAACCTAATTGAAGTTGATAGCATGTGATTGGGAACTGAAGGCAATTGTATAGCATTTATCTAAGCAGTCACATTTCTGTTTTTAAACCTCCACAGAAAAGCTTCTCATTTCATGGTACATTATGAATCTCATTCATTGAATTAACTGATGAGGAAGGCAGACTGGTTTGATTGATTGCTTAAACTGGCAGAGCTCATCTTAACTGCACACTCTAGGGCATTCATGTGCTGCTCTGCACCGAGCCGGGGACTGGCACAATCCCTGCACCCTCCCCTGGGCCAAACCAAAGGGACATGGCCCAAGCACATACAGAGCTTCCACCTTCCATCTCTACAACATGCTGTTTCCTTGTCTAGCACTGCCCATAACTTTATTGACTCTATTTCTCTTTGTAATCTGGTGAGAAAAAAATGAAATGTGTAGATCAAGGAGAAATGTTGCTAAAGAAATGCAGCACTATTCATGTACGAGAATCCACTGATTCCTTTTCTCAGACGTATATAATCCCACACAAAAGCCTCTATTAAGCCACATAACAATGCTACTTTGGGGAAACTTCAGAAACCTGAAATTCAGAAAACTGCAAATACAGTGTTAAGATCAGAATTAAGGAATGAGAGAAAGAATTGCTTCATTTTTAGCTCAACTGTCATGCAAGGTTCAAAAACATCCAAACGCTGAAGTCACAGTTAGCTAGTTTATTACTGAACACCCGAGGCTCAGCTTGCACTGAAAATTAGGAAGGTTTTCCCTAATTGTTTCCCGAGTGTACAGATGACAACACATAACTACAATTAATATATTCTTCTGCTTAACTTGGGAGGTGGAAGACATTACTATGAACCACTGCTTCTCTTGCCAAATGAACCAGCAGATGCAGCAGGCCCAAGAGATGCTGAACCTTCTGATCCCAAAGACAGCCAAGTTGTCATGATGCTTCAGCAGCATCAGATGCCTTTGAGGAACATGAAAGCACCAAGCACTGCATATCAATGTGTGTAATGGGCTTTCACCACTCCAGCCAAAAGCGTTTGGGAAATAAACACATGCCTGTCCTTCCAAGTGTGTGTGACATCAAGGTGTGGGGAACCACCTCCTGAGATTGTCGTCTTGCTCTTGTTTCTGTACTGCACCTCCACCATTCCCAGACAGAGGACTGCTGAAATCACAGGACCCACCACGCCTGTCAGAACAAAGAGCTTCTATCAAGTGCCTCTGCTGATCATAATTAAAGTGGCACAAAAGAAATATTTAAAAAATTGGAGAAAGGAGGGAGCAGATGGATTGAAGTCATTCACTTCTGGCTGCTTTTCCTCAGCAGTCAGATTGCAGCCATAACAATGGCTCTTCTTTCCTGATCAGATCCTAGCCAGGTGATTAAATACCTCTTTTGGTCACTGCAGTCTCCTGGTGACTGAGATCTGTTCTGGTTATAGATGAGCTATTTCTTAATCATAGTAGAAAAAATCCCTGAAGCTGCTGCATTCTGTAGTACTGCATTCGCCTATTTGCTGAGAGCAATGTCAAAAAATAGTCAAAATAAAAAGCTATTGCACATTAACCTACCTGGCCCATGAAACACATATTTAAAAGACCATTATAAAGGACCATAATTATGTTTGAGCAAGTAGCACAATATATTGCCAGAAGATAACTGGTGGACAAAGCTGAAGAGCAGCCTGAGCAGTCCAGAATCCAAATCCTACTCCTGTTTTATCCTCTCTTTATCAAACCCAAATCACACTCCCTCCAGCTCCTCTCCCTTCTTGTCTCTACACACACTGAGTTAACAAAAAATTTCTTGTAGATGTTAATGAAAGCTTATAGCCTGCAATATACAGTTGAGCTGCCCTGATTCTATCTAATACACATTTTATTATTTCAGGATTAATAACACGAGCAACCGACAACACTACAATATACCTACACGGAACCTTAATTTGAAGATTGCAAAGGATATTACAAAAGACTGAATAAGTATTAATATGTCTTTGTCCCCGGCTAGCAGAGAACACTGATACACATACAAACAAAATTCACTTGGGATCTGAACAAAGAATACTCAAGTCTGAGTTAGCAAGGTGTCCATACTCATTTGCATAACTTTAGTTATATATTAAATACACTGCTGCCCCGTGACCGAGGTCAGTATGCCAGGAAGGAGCTTAGCAAGCTTAAAGTCAGTCTCAGATGGCTCCAGCAGCAATCCTGTGCTGTACAGCCCCATGAGCTGCTGTCAGGTTCACATGTACTGCAGTCACTCTGGTTTACGTCTCTTGTATATTTTCTGGATGATACAGTTGAAACGAAGGCTATACTATGGCTTTACAGTTAAGAGTTAACTGCACAGCATTCATTTCTTCTGTGCTTCAGGTTTTATCACAAAGGTCTGATTACTTATCAGTGCTGATGCCATATGAATTACATCAAGATGAAGAATTTACATGAAAATAAGTCATCAGGACTTTGTGCTGAGTTCCATATGGCTTCACAGAAAATTATAACCTTGCTATATAATTTAAAATTCCTCCTTTAAAATCTCTTTACAGTGTTCTATAGGAGGGAAGAAAACCTTTCCCCTTTCTCTTCCCACTCCCCCACCACAAAAATCCAGAAAAGGATGCTATTCTCTATTAAACTAGGTACCCAGACTAGTTACAAAGGCACATATACTTTAAAAATACTCGTAATTCTTATAATCCAATTGGACTACCAAACTTTACAATTTTATTGGCCTTATCTATATGACCTTATGCATAATTTTAAATGTACAAATACTTGCAAGCTAAAATGACCATTTTGAGTATGCAGATTGCAATATATTAGTATAAAGGCAGATCATAATATGGTTTAACTGCAGTTTCCTTTTTTATGTGTAAAAGAGAAATGCAACTTATGTTCAGAATTTGAGTGAAATGATCCAATACTAAATCGTACATGTGCATACAAATACACAGCTTCATTATTTTTACACTGAATTTCTTCATCTCTTACCGCATTTATATGAGATTTAAACCCAGGCAATTTCTGAATATTTGGAAACAGTCGTGCAGTATGATGAAACTCAAACATGTGTTTAATTGTGTGCTTTGCAGCCCACTTTAAAGCAAGTATTTCAAGTTATTGTCATCAGCAGATCTCTCCCGTTTCCAAAGGAAGGCAGTTCCATAAAGCACAGACTCCATGCCCACTGGCTGTTCTATGGACACATTAAATATGTGCATATATCATTGCAAGATTAAGGTCCAAGTCAGTTTGGAGTTAAGTTACTGACCAAAAGCTTTTCTTTCTGTAATAAACTAGCACTCATCTCATCGAAAATGAACACCAAATCAGACAAACATAATTTGGAAAAAATTCAGCTGGTGGTAAACCACTTGTACTACAGTATGATAACTCTAAAATGGCCATAGAGAACATAGCCCATTTTAAAATGCATCACCATAAAGAAAGCAAGCACCCACTCTTCCAGTTCAAAGCCCTGAAGGGATGTAGGCTTTTCCTGAAACAATTATAAATAACTAAAAAAAAGGATTTGGTATGAAAATGCCTCCCACACAGCCATCTCACAGCACTGCTAATGTGCTGCTGTAGTGCTTTCTGTGAATGATTATAATTTCATCTCTTGCATACCTGCTGAGTTCAGTCATTTCCTTCGATTAATTTAAATGCGGTTACAAATAAACATTTGAAAAATATAGGTAAAATGTTACTTTATTTTATTTTTCAATTTTATACTTTAATTTTGCCTTTGTTCACGTCTTCCTGCTCTTTCCCCAGAGAGACACATATCCCTCTCCTCAATTTTCAAAAATGAGCCTTGTCACTCTATTACTTTTAGTCTGAACCTGGGAGATAATAGGGCAAATTTGACAAAACCTGTGCAGGAAATGAACACTCATTCATTTATTAGTGAGTCTCACTGGGTACTATTAAACTTGGAATAAAAAAGTTATCTAAAGGAAGAGAACAAACCTACTGAATTAGAAACACAGATGTTGGTGACGTCTTCAGCTTTTTCACTAATTCCCAACAGGCTGTTAACGGACAGCATTTGCTCCTAGCCACAGGGAATTCAGGAGTTAACACTTAAGGCTGACAGAGAGACTAAATTATGATCCCACTGTACAACACTACTTGCTCAGTATTGCTTCCAAGGGGCAGCACAGATTGGGGACCAGCACACTAATCTTATTGCCTAATTATAATATTGCCTCACAACTCATTTCTGGGAAATCCTGAAGCTCCATGCAAGGTGTAGGTGACTATAGCAATCCAGAGATAAGCACCCCTGACTTTGGGAGTCTCATTTCCCAAGCCTAGGAGTGATTACACAGTGTAATTGGAGATGGTTAGTGGAGGTGTGTGTATCTCTCGTAAATTCCTGATGCAATACTTTGCATCCTGCATTTTCAATTTACAGGACGAGTATGTGAAATACTGAGACTGGGTGTCTTGGGAGGTTTTATGAATATAAATAAACAAAATATAGTTTGGAAAGCAAGTTTGAAAATAGTTTTCATATTCAATAATAAATTACTTTTTAAATGTTCATGCATTTTATGATTAATGAGATTAGCTGCTAATTAGCTAAATAAATATCATTAACTGTGTGAATTTCTCAACCCTCCTATCTGTTGCTTAGATAAACAGTTACATAGTGAATGCTTTATTACATACATAAAAATGTCTCCTGTTATAATGCGTAAGTACATATTGATGTTACATTTCTTTGCTGTGATATACGCATTAAGTCCCAGGCCACTTTGAAAAGAAACTACAGATCTTAATAATTTATGTCCCAAGTTTTAGCCAGGATTATCAATGGTAGCTTTTGAGCTTTTTCTTTTAGTAACATAATATATCATAGTAAAAATGCACAGACAAGCGATGTGTCAGTTTGATTTTTTCCACCTGATTCAGCAACCCAAAATTCAGACACAGCAGTTTAAGCAGAGTTGCACACTGAAGAATTTAAGTCTAAGCATTTAATCTGTTCTTTCCATAAATTTCTGCTGCTTGTGCTATTATAATGATGTTACCAGAGGAAGTTTATTTATATCACAGATTTTCAGCATCAGCACATTCAGAATACAACAGCAATCATTCATTCAATAGCTAACAGCAATGTAATAATATCATCACTAACACTATAAATATCAAAAGAACATTTAGAGAAAAGACAATGGAAAATAAAGTCACTTTGAACAATCAGTAACGCAGAATTCACTAAACCCAAAATGTTTTAAATACATGTACACAGAAGCCAGCTCAGAAATAAACAGCAATTATGCACAGCAATTTTGAAGCAACAGGTTGCATATAATTAAACAATAATAAATAAGGGGATCTTTATGGGCCCATTAATAGGAGCATACACTCTAGAGAGCAGCATTTAAAGATCTTAAGCCTTGTGCATCTCAAAACACCTAAAGAGATTTTGTTCATGAGCAAACTATAGCCAGCATGACTGTAAAGCAGCAGGGGCAAACCTGACACCACTCTGTCTAGACTGTGCACAACAGGATCACCCTACGCAAATATGAAATGCCAAGACTGATGGTGACAGATATGAACCAGTCCTCCCTTTTCTTTTGGAGACTATGCACCGTAACTTCTTTTTTAACAGGCTCAGATCTACCATGAAAGCTGTTCTCCCTGCTGTTCCTAATGTATATTGTAAAGAGCTACTGAGAACAGCACCTTAAGAAGTCACTTGTCATTCTCTCTTCCCTCCCCTGCCTGCTTTCCCAAGTATTTAGATAATAATGGATCTGGTTAAAATCATGAAGTCCAAGAACATATTGCCGTGGGTTCAAAAGGCTAGACCTGTAAAAGCACAGATAAAGACTTCTATTGAAAATGATGTTAACAAAGTGATACTCTCAAAAGGTAAAGAAGTGGTCAGTCCTGCGTGTAGCCACATTTTAAAAGAAAAAGTAAATTATTTCTCATTTTTGCAGCATGTGTGGGTGTGAGTGTGTGGTGGAGGGGAGTGTTGCTTCAGAAAATGAATGGGTGAGCGCTGGGAAGGGCAAAGCAAGTTGGAATAAAGTTTGTTCAAACAACAGGAAACATGAACACCGATCTTGTAATAGGAGTCATACAGAGCTTCAGTCAAAATGGAAATGTCGATAAGGACCACTGCATATGGCCAAAACGCTGCCTGGCTCTAGGGGAGAAATCATGGTGATGACACTTTTCCAAGGGGACAGGCAGCCCAAAGGTACCGAAGTGCGTGTTAGCCACGGACATGGAGGTGTCCCCGTGGCGATCCAGCTTGTGTCTAAGCACTGATCTCCTAGAGCTGCCTGTGAGCCCCTGCTGAACATGAAAAAGGAAAGCTTTCCAGATGAATTGGAAGGAGAACAATGTGCTGCTCTTAGAAGTGTTTTAGGCCTACTTTCTGGGTGCAAGAAGCAACATGGGAAAAGATAGTGCTGGGTTGAAAAGGAAAGAGATGGTGTCTTCGGTATGATGTCTGAGCAGAGCAGCTTCTTCAGCAGTTAACAGCAGTGACTACAAATTGGTAGACAGGGAAGGCATAGACAGACTTTCAAGGATCTTTAATGTGAATTCAGGCAACATATTTGATGAAGCGGAATAAGTCAGGGCAATAGAGAGATTAATGAAGTTGGGCAACCTGAAGACAAGTCTACAGTCCTTCCAGTAGCCTTCTTGAAAGCTCTGAAAGGAACAAGCCTGGTCATGTCGAAGTCAAACAATATGAAGCTCTAGTGGCTGAGATATGAGATGAAGAGAGACAGGAAAAGAGCTCAGGTTGTGAGAGTGACCTTGATCATGGAAAGGCAGAAAAGCAGCATGAGTTGTGTATTCAGCCTCACTGTGAAGGAAGAGACATACATGTTGAACATGATAGCCGCAAAGGGCGGGTGAGATGATATTGTTGCTCACAGCAGCTGAATAAAGGAGGTGGTAAATCATTGTTTTTGAGTAAAAGCATCCTGAGCTGATGGTAAGACAGTAAACCACCAAGACTTTAGTAGGACATAAGGGCTGTGATCCATCTGACTTGGTGTTAATGCCTATAGCTGGGCTCTCTCAACAGACAGTGGAGAACGTAGTCAACAGAGCCAAAGGAGTCACATGCACAGTTCACATTTTGAGGATCAGACTAATGGCCACAGACTCCCTTAATACGCTTGTCTAGATCTTCTGTCAGGAAAAAGAGCCCATGACAAACACCTTAAATGTCAACATCTACCCTGTAGACTGCCTGAAGTAAGGTGAGATGAATCTCACCCCAGAAAACGTCTGGAGCCCAGGGGAGATCTGAAAATCGTTAGACTAGATACATCTCTCAAGAGTTTTTCCATCTTGCTGCAAAGTATAACTCTCTTCTTGGGAATCTGGGGAGCAAGTGGATAGTTATACATGAGTCCATTATTGTAGAGGCCAAAGATGATAATATATAATGATAGAACATGTGGTTCAATACATTACATGTTGTGTCTACTTCAATAGTATTAATAAATCAGCCTGGCCTAGCCTAGGTATTTAAAACTATAGAACAAAGTAAATATAATTGTGGACAGAGAAAGCAAACTGCCTGGAAGGTGCAGGCACAGTCACATTGAAAAATGCCACCTCATAAAGGCAGAAATCTCTCTCNTTCATTACAGCTAATCACTATTTTGCCAAAGGCACTTACGGCAACATATTTCTAGGGGAAGGAACAGGAAGGCAGCAGGGAAAAGGAAGAAATTTCTCAAGCCTCTGCCCTCTCACCCCAAAATTGCAGCCCGATGCGAAAGTCAAATATTTCACTTCAGCTGGAAAATCTTAAGAAAGAGTTCAAATGGAATATTGTAGCAGGTGAAATTGAAAACGAGGCAGATAAGTGGTTGCAAGGCATATGCTCCCCTCTGGCACTTTTTAATCAGGAATACAGGACTCTTAGGTGGAGGCAATATCATATACTTACACTGGGTTATATGGTCCAAGTAATAACCTTCCATTGGTAATAAATTAATTTTTTTTCTATAAAAGTTGGTTTCATTTTAACACAGCTATCTCTGCTGAGGGGTATGGGTGGATATTTCCACATCAGCACACATGCTTAATGCAAAACGAACAACTCTGCTCTCCTACTCCCTCCCGATCAAGCACAGATAGTCCAGGACAAAGTCTGGTTAATAAACCAGTTGTAAACAATCAGGGAAGACAGGCAATGCACTGAGCTGTGAATTGCCTTCATACAAACTAGGGGATTGCAAGGTAGATACGGTGTGAAAACCACCTTAGAACCAAAGATAAAAGAGACAATAAAAAAGAAAAAGATAGAGGACAGCAGACAAACAGAAAGCAGCAGGAATATAATTTCCTTTAAAAATAATTGCATTCCATTTATGTTTTTACCCTACACTCCCAGTACTAAGTAATCTAATCAGATGCATATGGTTTTATCCTCCAAGGTACACATGAAGCTTGCAACAAAACCCCCATAAAACATGACCTGTGGTGACTCAATGCAGATTTAAGACGATATATCTGTTTTTTATCCTCTTGATACCCTTAGCAAAGATCTTTTGCAACCTTGTGGTCTCCTTCCACACACCACCTCCCATATAAATCTCTCCCCTTGGTTTTAAATATATTTTTGCTTACTTGTTCCTTTTGTTTATTTTGGTTTAAAGGCAGTGGAATTGAATATATTTTCTTTAGGCAGGAAGGTCTAGCTGGAGGACCTTTGCTCATGGCTGTGAAGCAGTCATCCTTTGTGAACTTTAATTTTGCACAGCTTCCTACGACTGAATCAAATTCCCTTTGATTCTCCCCTAATTCAGTCTTAATGTGGGATAACACACAGATATACGTAGGGATCTAGCAGCATCTGTAAAACTTTCTTCCCCTTCACTTTGCCAGTATGAGCAGGGCAATTTCTTCAGTAGCAACAACAGAATCCCAAGTTAATGTCTTCCAGCAAGAAAGCTGGACAGATACTTCATGCATTTGATTTAGAAACAGGGTTTGGAAGCAGTCAGGGCAAGACTGATACTCTGTGGAATAAAGGCAGTGTTATTGTGGATTTACTAATTTATATACCTAGGTTGTGTATTATATATTATTAACAGATTTTGAGCCTTAAAAAGTTTAAACTGTGACTTCTTAACAGAAAGTATGCAGATTAGGCTGTATTTCACAATCGATTTATAGTTGTTCTTTGACTGCCTGCAGTTGTTCAACAAGCTTTGTACCAGACCCATTTTAACAGCTGAGACCTGAAATCAGCCCAAGTACAACCCCATCACACAGAGACACGACATTTTGATCTCATTTTCAGCCAATATGTTCCAGAAGGCAACGCTTGAGGCAACCTCCAGTGTGCCAGTTTTCTACCTCCAAAATCTTTACCAGAGATGCTTCCCCTAATTTTATCTATATCTGTGATACCCACACATAAAAGAAGGGTCTCTTTAGACCTGTGGAACACAAATCTCGCAGTACATCACAGATCATTACGAATTTCTTAACTCACCTCTATGACCAAAAATTTTTCAGGGAACTTGAAAAATCTGATTCTTTCAACTGCGTGCAGTGAAAGCTGCAGCCCCCTCCTTGTTCTCCTTCACATTTCTCTTCAAGAGTGGCCCCATGTGTTTGTTTTTTTATTAATTTGGGTTATTTATTAACTTACACAAGACTGCAGACACTCTAACACTATTAATCATATACATGTATCTCATGTTACATTAATTACACTATATATATAAAATAAAGTAAATCTTGGCAACCTTAAAATTGTCAGTTTTGACGGAATCTCAGCCAGTCGCCTAGGAGCCTGTTTCATCTTCAGGGAATGATAGCCTTAGCCTTTCCATCAAATCATTTTTGCACACATACTGAGAATATCACCAAGAAGTTCAGATTAAAGAGCAGGATAGTGATACCCAGACTCCTTGCAGACTGTCCTGCCAGCTTGATTAATGACAGAGGGACTTAGCTGGACACACATCCAGCACACAGCATAGCATGCCCTGAGGGGTTGGATTGTTAGTGAGGTTAAAAAGGGAAATAACACCACAGTCACAACCATTAAGGGTAACCAGCAGAATGAGGATGCTTAGGTGCATACCTAACTCTGCTTCCTGGAGAGCCAGAGGAAAGGCTGGACAGCAACCATACACTGTCCCACATCTTCAGATTTCCTGCCTTCTTGTCTCAATGCTTCGGGAGACCCCTTGTGATCTGCAGTTAAACTAAGCCCTGTGCTTTTCTCTTTTGCTGTCAGCTGTGCAACTTTCCCATTTGTTTCTGCCATGAGGGATGTCCTGGGGGTGCAGCTTCCTTGTAACATCTGTTTTCTACAAAACAGGCATTTACTGTCCAACAGCTCCAAAGTGGGCTCTCTCTGACCCTCACAGATGATTTAGTGGACCATAATGGCTCGCCCTACTTCATCTTCTAGCTCCATCACTGCCCCAAAGAGCAGTCTAGTGTCAGCAGACAGTGTAGCCTCCTCTAGTGTAGCCTCCACCCTGAGGCTACTGAGGCTGCCTGAGTATGTGGGAGAGGTGGGAGAGCAGTCTGAGTCTCTAACATAGAGGAGGGGACTGAATCTGGGTTTCTGTTTATCAGGCAAGGTGACTACTCAGTAGACTGTTCTTCCTTGCCACCTCCGCTCTACTTGGTCATACATGAATTAAAGGTCTAAATGATGGAGTTTGAGGGTGTGAATCCAAGTTCCCAAAAGGGACCCAAGTCTTCAAAACAGGTGAGATTTTAGATGTACCATTTTTTTTGTTCTTTCCTATTACCTGTCCTATGTGTGATGTCTTGCTGTGCCAGCTGCCTCTTGTGATCCCTGTTCTTAAAGCCCAGCTCAGAACTGCTAATCCAGTCCAGAGCATGACTCTGGTGTATTGGTGTGCTAATGCCTAAGTCTCTCTGGGCACAGGGGGACAGAGAATGGTCAGGGTAAAAGAAAATGAAAGCAAGCAGAGTGAATTGCAGTGCCAGGGCTGGAGGGCAGCAATGAGACAGACTGAGGTTGGGAGAAACCCGTAGCAGCTCAAAGGGTTTGCAGAAGTGTCAGAGTGAAAGGAGGAGGCAAGGCTCTATAGGGATTCAGGGAACAAAGGAATGGGCAGAAGGATCTGCTTCAATATCTAGACCATGCAGAGGTACTATAATCTCTTTTCTTTTTTTTTTTTTTTTTTTTTTGCTGCTGCATACTTAGTGGCTTTCTCGAGTTGTGTATATTCTTTCCAGGCTGCCTGATAAAGACCATTTCAGAGGTGAAGAATTTTTTTCTTTCACTAAAAATTCATTTTTTAGAAAACTACACCATCCATACACTCTTGTAAGGATTTTGATGCCTTTTTGAAATAAGAAAATGTGGGGGAAATACAGCGCAATATCATTCTTATTTTAAATTTAATAAGTGAATTTTGTTTCTAATATGCAGAATTTCCAGGTTTTTTCTTCTACGCTGTTTTACCCATACATATGATTAAATCCTTTGCACTCTTGACAACAGTAACAGCAAAAGTTAGAGGAACCAGAGGAAAGGGTTAGCATAACAAAAGCATGGACACAACTCCACAAATTTGTGAGTGTGGCTGTCACAATGCCCAACTGCTGGAAAATAGAGAATGACAAATGTCTCATTTCTAGCTCCAGTCTGGGGGGTAAGAGAAAGCAATCGCTGAATACCTAAAAGAGAGCTCTCTGCAAAGGAAACTGCAGTAATGGGTCTGGAATTCCTGAGCAGTTCATAATTCAGTTCTTACATTAAACAAAAGGAGACAGCAAGAGATAATGAAAGGGAAAGCCCATGGGGAGAGCTGACATGCCATGGACATGACTGGCCACTTTGTACTCCTGCTGCCCTCCAGTAAGAGAAGGCTGAATGCATTGTTTTAAATTTCTGAGTAAATATTGGTACTTGTAGAGGTTAAACAAGATGCTGTACTAGAACCTGCCAAGCCTTTATTTATACCTAGCCAGGGGACAGGATGAGCATACACTGACAACCTCTTTTAATCCAATCACAGAGAAACCACCACAGGAATGGAAAGTAATTTAGCAGGCATCCTTGTCCAACTCGTCCTCATTCTCTACATTGAAGATTTTTTATTTATTGTCATTTTAGAATAAGAATATAATCACATGGTAACAACATAATACACTCGCATCACAGACTAGCAGAAACTGTGGTATCCAACCCCAGAGAAAACAATTTTGGAGCCAGAATAACAAGAACTCATTCCACATTCAAGATTACTCAAACTAATGCAGCCTCCAGAAAAATGCAGTAGGATCCTGATGGGTAATTTGCAAAGGCAGCTTGAATCGTTCGGCCAGTAAAATCATGAAGTGCCACCTACTCCAAGTCCCTAATCCTCCACAAACATATATTCCCTGCAGAACTCCCACATGTCAAGCTGAATGCCTGCAGAGCTATTCAGGGGTTGTTGCAGGACTGTGATGGCACTTACTCTGTCCTACATGGAGGAAAATATGGAGCATGTGTGGGAATGTTGGGAGGAGAAGTTGAAACCCTGTTGGTAAATCAGTGTTAGGGACTGAGATCTAAATGAGTATGTGTGTGAACATGTGTTACTCTCATTTTGGAAGAGAGGAGCAGATTGCTGAGACCAAGTGCTGTGATTCAAAGCTGTGTGACAGATTTGCCCTGTGAACCTTAGCAAGTCACCACAGCTTTGTGTCTTGGCCTCCGAGTCTAAAAAGTGGGGGATTGAGTGGGAAGGGACATGTTCCAGCCAGCAAGTGTGCTGGGGCCTTGCACAGTGTCAGCCCCGTTTTCCACCTAAAAGTCTGATGGCCTATACAGTGGTAAAATATGTCCTCTAACTTCAAGTATCTTCACTGATCTTTCTTAACTAAGAATTCTTAGTACCCTTGCAATTGCTTATATTTTATGCTTATTAGTCAAAAAGCCAAATGCCTCACTCAATATATCAGTGTAATGTAGGGGGAGCAATATTTGACCACCAGACAATCAGCTTAGAAAAAAAAGTCGGTCTGTGAGCATGCAAGGATGGTTTTCTAAAGACAGAGACTTGTGGTTGCGTTTTCCAGTTTTCAGGAAGACTCTGATAGAAGTGAGGCTTTCCTAATGCACCTGAGATGTTCCATATTTCCTCAGTGGAACATATGAGGCAATGTAGAATCCTCTCTTCTCTGTTCATCAGGTATTTAACGAAATTGGGGGAAAAATGACAGTCTCTGAGAACAGGAACTCCTTGCAAACTTCAGCTTATATGGACTAATCAAATTAAAAAATAGTGGAACAATAGCGAGACCCACTGATATCAAAATACTCTGATCATTTAAACTTCAGACCTTATAAAAGTCTTAGAAATCTCTTTCAGTTCTCAATACAAGATGAACCGATTTTGGATGAAAGTGAACATGCTGAAATGGCAATAACATAGAAAACCTTTATAAAAAATCAATCAAATCCTCCCTACTCCCAGAGAAACACTACTTACCTTTCCAGCTACCCTGCATAAAAAGTAAACAAAGAGAAAATCCTGTTATTCTCATCCTTCTGCCATACGGATTTCTTTCTACTCTGAAATTATGAAATATTAATAGAAGGAGATTTCAAATGAAACCAGTAAGCTATATAAGCCTAGGAGAGGTCCTGCAAGTGCCTCCTGCAGAATTTCTTCTACTTTTTTTCTAAAAATAAGATCTAACTACTGTACCACACATGATGGCAAGGCAGACAGTTGAGAGCACTGTTTCAATTTAGCTTTTTTAACTCTTCTTTAACTTTTTTATATGTAACACAGGTTGATGAAATAGAATGTTTGTTTAAAGAGATGGGAGAATCACTGAATAGTAAAACCCTACAGTTTTCTCTAAGGATCTCAATTCCACAGTGGTGGGAGTTAATCTGGTCACATCATAGTGTGAAAACTGGGTCCAAAGAATCAGTGGATAATTTTGCATATGCAAGCTACCCCTTAGTCATCTGCCACATGCATTACTATCAAGTTTACACACATAATTGCTGTAAATCATGCATACATTTTTGTGCACATCTGTTTCTGAGACATACCCATACAAGCCTTGCTTCCTTCAGCTAAACAAAAATAAAACCTTTGTGTCTGTAGATTTTCTCTCCACCTCTCATAATCATAAATGAGATCACCTGCACCGTTAGGGAGGACTATAATAGCTCTAAGCCTTATAATGTAATTTTTTCATTAACACTCCCTTAGTTTCAAAAACCATAAATAGTTTGGCAGAAAGACAGTATATTTATTCACTCAGCTGAATTTCCAATGTTATACAATGAATTCCTATCACTTCTTTGTGATCTGCTTATATCCCACTGGCATTCCTGAGCCTCTGGTATCCTGACAGACTGGGGCCCTCCAGAATTCTGCCCCCATTAGTCTATTTCTGGAGACTTTTATTGCAACCTTTGATGAATAACGACATGGAAACTGTAATCTGAGAGCTATGCCTTCCAAATCTCTTTGTAGTGGGTGGGTTCTAACAAAGTAAAAAAGTTGGTAGGGAAGGAGAAGAAGGAGGAGAAGGAGGAGGAATAGGAGAAGGAGGAACAGAAGGAGGACAAGGCAGAATCCACAGTCAGAATCTTTCAAATTAGCTCAGGAAATATTCTGGCACTCCTCTGCTGCAGTGTTCTGGGAATCTTGATCAGGCTGGGGGAATTTTATGATCCCAGGCCCTACAACAGGCATCCAGGACAGGTAACATCTGACTAATTTGCCTATAGAAGCTTTTCATTCACAGTAATGGCAAGTAAGACAGCAGCAGAACAGTTTCTCCATGACAGTGTATCTGGATTTCTGATGGACTAAACCAGATGGCAGATGCATCACATTCACCATTTACCTGTACTTTTCCAGTCATTGCGTTCCAATAATAAACATTAACACCATTGCTGATACACATTCACTTCTCTCAACTTCTCTGCATGTTGGCCCACGAGATTAAAGCTCCCTCTGTTTTAGATGCTTTCACATTTGCCTTTTTGTATTGGAGCATCCTCAGATGGCCCAGCCTTCTCTGAAATTCTTTGTAATTTTCCCAGTTGGAAATGGTTGTTTATTTGAGACTAATGGCTGTCCTGAAAGCTTAGTGGATGGGGTAAGAAATCTGGTTTGGCACACACACACAGATGATGATTACTTCTAAAACAGCAGTCTTGACCCACAGCTGTAGAATGTTCTTAATTTTAACAAGGAAAAATTGTTCTTATTAAACCTTTCATTTGTCTGATCTGAGGTGGAAGACTGTCACACTGATACTAAAGAAAACTGAAGATGTTCTTCAGGGAAATTTTTAGAATTAAGATAAAGCAATGATAAGAATTATTTTTTTGGTTCAAGTGAAAAGTCAAGTTAACCATAGGAAGAGAAATAGCAGGAGCTGTTAGAAACTGCTCATATTCTAAAGTTTAGGGATAATCCTCTAATGACCTTTGTAAGTATAAAGGTAATAAAAGAAGAAACTTTAATAGAAAACAAAAATGAGAGTTAACCCAGATATTCAAAGGAATAGTCGCTAAAGGGGTTCTGAATCTATACTGAGAAATTCCAAGATATGTTGGATCTTCTTTTCAGATGTAGAAAGATCTAAAGGTCTTTAAGGCTGTATGATAAAACCTCTTTGTGAAGATGAAAGAAGTGTACTTTATATTACATTTTGGTTTGCACATGCATCATCATGGGCCATGCTGTGAAGCTGAGAGCCCTCCGAAACCCCACCGCACTTTCAAATGACTGCTTCAAATTTTAATGAACTGGGTGGACTTTCAAAATTTGTTTATTATCCATTTGCCTCAAATAACTTGGGACTAACAAATCACAACTCAAGCTTGCAGACTTTTTATCTATCACCAGCACTAGCCCAGGGGAAGCAAGAGAATGTCTTTGAACAAGGATTGATAAGATGTCTATTGACTGAGGATAAAGCTGAGCCATGCTGAGAAAGCAAAGCAGTTCATGGTGATTTCGTACAGCTAATGTCTGATTGGTGAAAAGGCGCTTCTGAAACACTCTAAAATTAAATCTGTCTCAGTGGCATAGATGGATGCAAAGTACCACTAAGCACAAGATCCAGGCAAAGCAATGCACTCCGACAACAGTTTCTGTAAAAGAAATCACAGAGTAAATACACAATTGCTTTGTCTTAGGTCAAAATTATTTTGCCTCCAAGACCTGGATTTTGATGATAAGTAACGTAACAAGATTGGACTGGGATCACCAAATTGTTTTCACTCAACATTTTCTGCTCTTGAGTACTCATGTACTCTACTGCTACAAAGCTCTGGCAACTTGAGCATTTGCTTTAATGAATAAATTTGTTTCCAAACACATAGTGTTGCCATCTACATACTTAAATTTTATTTTCACTGATGCTGGCAAGCAGAAAGAGGGCAAATGTTATTTTTGCTTTTAGGATACGACAGGCAGTAGAAGACAAAAGATAAATTGAAAAAACGAGGCATCTGGGACATGCTCTGCAGCTAGAATGCATATAACTTCCTGACTTCAGGCTGTCAGTAACCCATTAACTAAGAGAAAACTGAGTTTGACACAGACATGAGACAGACTTAACTTCAGGGACTTTCACATTTAAAATTGTAACTTATTTAATTTCTGGGAACAAAGAAAGCCTAAAGGAACAAAGCCCTTAGAGTGGTCACCAATGTACTCATGCTGCAAATAGGTGTTGAGGACTAAAAGAAGCATTTTAACATCTTTTCAGAGATAAAATAATACATTAAAGACATTTCAGGAACTCTAATGAAGTATGCCGGAAATATCAAATGAGATGTTAAGACGCATGCATATTTTCTTGTAGAAAAATTCCCCCAATCTATTTTTTATCTAATGACTTTGTCCCACTTCCTCAGGGTTGGTGCCACGGTACTGTCAGCAACTGCAAAGCTGGGGAAGGAGGGGAAGACAAAGCACAGACTGTGCCTGCTTTTTTCCTGACATAGGCACTGAAGAACATGCTGCTCTGGACAAAGGTATCTGGAACTTTGGGTCCTTCAACCCCAGAGGCAAATCTTGCTGTGCACTTAACACTGACTCCAATGTCCAGCTTGGGTTTCACTGAAGAGATGGTGAGAAGGCTGATGAAAAACAGCTTCAGCCGTTTGCCAGTTTTAAAAATAAAGAAATAAACCAAACGAGACCAGTAGGAAAAAGCAAGCCAAGTCAGTCCCAATTCTGGCCTTTTACTGTGAGGTTTATTGCCTTGGTAGCTCATGAAATGCTTTTGAAAGTGGTGTACTTTAAAGTATAGCAAAATAAAAATGCTAATCAATAGTCTCTCTATAGGAGCAACTGCCTTATGCCAATTAAAGTGCCTTAGAGAAAAAGAGACTTCTAAAAAACCAATTTTATATCTTACAGTGGGGTTTGAGGTGGGAGAGGGGCCGAAATCCAATTTCCCCTAAGGGAAGATTAGCCAAACAGGATTTAACAGCAAGGTCTGCATGTAAAAGGATGCAGCTAATATGCCTGTCTAGCTGCCATGTTGTAAGCCAAGCTAAGGGCATTATAGCATCTATTAGGGTGTCACACACAAATGTTATGGTTTGATCAATTCCCACTGCTGGCAGTAGTTTTTTAGTTTTGAAAGCAGAGAAAAAAAATCCTTACATGAAATAACATGCCATTGCAATGTTTGACTGCCTTCTGCTTCTGCTGGAGGAATAGTTGGAGGACTGGCTACTAAAATGAACTCCAAAATCCACTATTTCATACCATGTGCAAATGCAATATATGTTCTGCAAACACTGTGACAGTTTACTAGATGCCTCATAAAAACAAAGCCATGAGACAGTGTCTGTGATGAACAGCCCATAACGAACACACTAATAAGGATGCGACAAGTAAGGGTTGTATAAAAACCGGTTTTAGTTTATAAAAAAGAGAAGGACTACAAAAACTAGCTGTGTAAAATATAAGAAATTTTGTACAGTACAAAGTCTGTAAAAATGAAATAAGCTAAGACTGCCCTTCCTCCCTCTAGCGTTAACTCACAGAAACCATGGTGGTCATTCTCCACTCAATTATTTAATTTGGGCAAGGAGCCAGGATTGGAAGTGAAAGGTTCAGCTTCTCTGCTGGCAGATGGTATTACAGAGGATGTTGTCCATCTGATGCTGTCCGTATGTGGGCTGAAGGAACAGCATGCTGTCACTCCTAGCCCTAATGAATTAGGAAGATTTGATGGAAAGCTTCATAGAAACCCAATGAAATAGGGGGTAATAAGCAAAATTTGCAACAGAATAAAACTTAAACCATTTTAAGAGTGAGTATGGAGTAAGAGCAAAAAAAAAAAAAAAGGAACCAAAACCCAAAGGAATGAAACCAGTATGCACAGAGAGGAGGGAAGACTGTGCCTTTACTTGGAACTCTGGAACAGGAGTTGGTAAGCATGGGCTCCCTGAGGGCACATCTGTACTAGAAATTCCAAGATTGCCAGGGAACACTTTTCTCCACTACAACACAGTTGTCTCTGCCACTCATGTGGTTTTGCCTAGGCCAAATAACATTTTCCAAACCGGACAGGGATCATTCCCAACAGACTATTTACACACAGGCACTCTCTCTCGATGAGTACGATTTTAACAAGAAGGATGCAAGCTGTGCTGTGCCAGCTGGATGTCTGTAGCAGGGACCCATCACACACATACTTAATTTATTAGTGTAGATGAGGTCTGAGGGGCCTAATTAACGCAAAATATCCAGGTAGTACTGACTTCAGCATCAAACATTCCAGCTTCTCATAGGGGAACATACAGGAAGTCTAATGGGCTTGCACACAGGAAGACAGTGTCTCTTAAATTTGTGTTCTGGGTAGAAAAATATATTTCCAGCAATTTTTTCCTATCTCTAAAAACCCGATATGCCGAGAGAGAGCATATGGGTCCTGAAGGGCAAACTGCACAATTCAGAGACCAGCCAAAGGAAAATTTTCAAAGAAGAGATTTAAAGTAGCTCTGTGACTAGTTGAAAGTTATGCTTTTCCCCACCTAATTTTAATTTTAAGGAAGTGTTCAAAAATTTAGACTCATAGAACTGCAGAATAATTTAGGTTGGAAGGGAACTCTGAACTGTTCAAATAACTTCTAATAGAAACACAGAAGCCCAAGCCTTGCATTTTGAAAGAAGACCTTGAAATCTAAAATAACCATAAAGCACCTCTTCCCCTTAACTATGGATAAGATGAGGAAACTGAGATCTGCAAGACAGTCTTGCAAGAAGTACCAGGCTTGTAACTCAACATCCAAATGACATACCTCTATCCCAAGCCAGTTGCTGAAATTTGCTGTACAATCAGCAAAGAAGATGGCCAGCCCTCTATCAATGCCTTTCTCCAATGATGATAGATGGAGGCCAGTTGGTGAGCTACTCAAGAGCTAACAGTGTATGTGGAAAATCTAGGACCAGCACTTAGAAACAGATTCAAGGACCTAATCATAATTTTCCCTGCTGTAGCTGAAGTAGTTGAAGTCTCACATAACAGTGTGGGTCCTGGCTCTGCAAATGCTTTTGATCAGGTACAGCAATTTAGGAAGAATACAGTCCCACTGACTTCAGCGAAAAGCACTATTTTGGGCTGCAGGACCAGAGAGGCACTCATAATTTACAGACTGCTTGGTGCAGTGACCTTTTACTTTCTTTTTTCCTGTTATAAATGTTAGCTGTAAGTTATTTGTATGTAAGCAAAAATAATGCAACAACAGTATAACAGAGCAGCTGTACAAAATAAACAAGGTAACTTGCAGACAAGGTGTTAAAGTTGGTAGAGGCTGCAATTCTGATGGTCCTGCTAGGGATTACTATATTGAAGTTTGTCTGAGTGGCTTCATAAAGAAGTTCCTAAAATACCATAGTTTACCAAAGTCCTCGTTCCTTTCCTTATACCTGGCTCAACATAAAAAGTTGTAATAAAACTCTTTTTTATGTTGTTCATGGTGTCTCTGAGATGATTATGCTAGAAACAATGGAAAAAACCCTCCAAATATCAGAGTTAGAAGTGAAATGTTTTACAATTCTGCAGGCCAGTATCTAAGATATAAAAAGATTAAAATCTATGTATTTTTAAAAAGCCTTCTCTAAGGTAAATTTGGAAGAAAGAAAGCAAAAAGCCATTCTGAGCAACTGGGAGGTATTTTACACATTCTGAAAAATCAAGCTGATGAATCAAGCTTGCAAAAGCAAACAAACCTCAACTGGGTTTATTTAAGCTTCCAAACAGACAGACACATGCAGGTGCATCCGCCTTTGGAGGAACAACAAACCAGAGATTACTACTATTTGCATATGGCAGTGCCTTGAGGTTCAGTCAAGGATCAGATGCCCACTGTGGGAACTGCTGTCAGGACACACGGTAGGAGGTGGTCCTTTCCTCCCAGCATTTGTGATTTATTGGCCCAAACTTGCAGCAGATGCTGAGGTTGTGAATGGTGAACGTGATGCTTGCTCAGCACTGCTCATTCCTGGGCTTGGGTTTTGCTCCACAGCAAGGTCAAGTCAGGGAATGAGGAAAAGGTAAAGTGAGATGGTTGCTGTATATTAAGCCACAGAATCTTTATGTATGTCTAAGTGTTGTCCTTGAAATGGAAAGGAACACTCCTCCTGAGCTCTGGATGCTGTCTTGGTTGAATGGCCAAGAGGCAGACAGTGAAACCCTGTATGGATAGCTAGAGACAGAAGGGATCCCTGCAGGGTTGTGGTGCTCCTGTCACCTCAGCCCCTCTGTGTTAAACGAAACCCTAAGGCACCTTTAGGACCATGCCCACTACTCCCTCTCCTTGCATGGTGCTTCACACCTGGTCCATTTTTCTCCCTTTCTCAGCTTCCTTTTTTGTCTCCTGTCTAACTGATTCCAAGCATGACCAGCTTTGGAATTAATTTAGCTGCATGATATCATCACCACGACAGGCTCAGCCAGCTTGAGCTGTTGCAGCCCAGTGTGAAGGAGAAGGTGTGGGAAGAGAGGAGTGTGTGCTGGCCTGATGTCCTCATGGAACGGAGAGGGACGCCAGGGCCAGGGGCTGTGCCATACCTGTGTGCTGTGAGCCTCTATGAGGAGTACGTGTGCAGCATGTGAATAAAACAAAACAGGAGTATCTCTCTTCCATTCTGTTCTTTCTTCTTACCTTTTGTTTTGTTTGTCTGAAGAATAGGGATAATCTCCCAATCTGTAGCTGAGCTTCCTCAACTTCACATTGTTCTCTTTCTCTGAAGTTGTCTGACACCACCTGAAGAGTGGCTAAGCAAAGGGGTTTGCTTTTCTGCTTCTTTTTAACAGTCCTTCAGCTCAAGCAAAAAGAACACTCAGACTCTTCAATAAAGGGGCCATGTAAATGCCTGGGTGAAATTAAAGTACTGCAGATTATACCAATGAAAAATATTATCTTTCAGGGTGTCCTTCCTTTTGCTTTACTTGCTGATCTCAGTTGAAGATTAGAGAAGGTTGAATGTCCTTTTCAAACTTCCATCTGCGCTAAAGCTCTATTGCTTCACATTTAAGCTTTTCACAGCATTTTTGCTATTAAAAGTGCTACTAAGAATCAAGTCAAATTAAGGACAACACATCTCAGCAACTATACTTGACTCGCAGTGAGAGGCAGGGCCCTCACATGCTCCTCCAAAACATTTCAGAAATGACACTCACTAATACAGTCAGTGCCAAACAATGTCGGGCATTATCTGAGGCTGATGTAGTGTGCAAGTGTAGGTGCAGTTGCAGACAAGAGAGAAAACAGAGGGTATAAAAGCCTCTGATCCTTGATCACCCCAGGGCTCTCTTGACCAAGAATTTTCCTATCTCCCTCTTTTCCTTTCCAGCTGGATGTGGCATTCTCCATTTCCTATATTTAACCACTGCTGCCTGGCAGCTGCTGCCTTTTCCCCAGGAGCCAGTCAGCTGCGTGGATTCTAAGAAAAGTGTTTAGAGCCCAACAGGTGCCGGATCTCACCGACCCACATCCTCCGGTGCCAAATGGCTGCAGGCTCCTACCCCGCTCTCCAGCACAGCCGCTTGCAGAGTGACTCAGATTTACAATTCTCTCGAGCTGGCTCTGGTTTGAGTAGGCAACTCAACAGAACTGAACACATTCCCAAACAGAAAACTCTGAGGATCTAAGCTCTTTAGGTGATGCTCTTTAGTTTTCTTCCAGTTTTATTCCTTGGCACCATACAGCTGTGACTTTCTATCTTTCACTACAGGTGACAAATTTCAGAGAGGAAAAATTCTGTGGCCCCTGGTATGCACTGGAACATCAGGCAAGTGAGCCTTGGACTCTCCTAAAAGGCATTTCACACAGGGTCACCCATGACTGCAGAAGATGGGACACAATGACCCACGAGGCCCCTTCCAGGCTTGCTTTTCTAAAACTCTGCAATCCAAACAAATAAGCGGGAATAATAACTCCTCCACCTTGCAACTTCCTTCAAAAGAAAAAAAAACACCTGGTTTTGTACCCTTCTCTCCATTCTTTCCGGATCCCTATTTATCCACCCATGTATTTTAACATACATACAGTCTTTTAATGAAGACTCTGTCCTTCAGCTGATTTCTGGTATCTGCATGATGCTTCCCTCCCACAGTGTCACCAGCTGCTTCCCCAGCTGCTTAAAGACATACATATTTGGGGCCACCACAGCTATAGTCTTCCCAGCCATTTCCAGGATCCAGTACAGGAAGGCAGTGGCTCCAAGTATCTGCTGTTTTCTGAGATGCTACATAAGGCTGAAAAGAAACCGTGTTTATATATAAGGGTCATTTGTATGAAGGTAAGTGAATTGGCACATGTGGTTCAGAAGAAACTGAGGCCAGACAGTGGTAGTTTCACAAGGTATTCCTGGAAGGCAAGCTAGGGAAAAGGAATTCCAAGTAATATGAACTCTTTTTTCATTATTAAACAAGTTAACAATAAAGCATAGCCTTAGGAAGGCATATGTTCGAACAATTTGGAGCAAGCAAGATTCTCAGTGCAAATCAGTGAAGGTTCATTGCTTTCATTACATCGCTGATGGTTTACACCAACTGAAGAGCTGCCCACTGTGCATAATTTCTCTGGACCAGGGTGGAAAAACCATTAGGTTACATGCTTTTTTAATTGCTAATGAAACTGCAATCAAGACTACTTTGAACTGGATTTCAAAATTATCTGGTTCCTTTTTCAAATCAGCAAGGAGCTGGAGTCTTCTAACACCACCAAGGAAAGTTTTAATAGCACTAGTAGGCAGGTTGCAACAGATATTACACTGACATCCATAGAAAAGATTTAATGTAGGAGAAATGCTAATAGGTCTATAATTCTTTGAAGTAAAAGTCTGCCATCATTTAATAAGGAGGTGATGTTATTGTACATACCGACTGCAGTTCCTTCTGCATTGCTATAGATAGCTACTGTACTTAAAGTGGACATTAATGCTAATTTACAATGAAATTCTGGCTGAATTACATATCACATCCCCATGAGACTATAATGAACTCTCCATAATTAATATTATTAATCATGGGCCTAGCACAGGGGGCACATATCATGCATTTCATGTCAAAGGTTCTTATTAATAAACATTCCCATTTTCCCAGATGATGAAAGCTAACAGCCTGCCAAAACTCCTTCTATCATTCAGACCCATCCCAGCTTTATAACCCTTAATAGAGCTCAGCTCCACACAGGTATCTCTTCCCTCAGACTTGGGGTGGTCAGCACTTTGCAGGAGTCACCAGGCAACCTGCACGACGCTTCAAAGCTCAGTTTTGACTGAAACAATTCCACAATAAATCTGCATGGGGTCAATGGGGCCCGAGAAGTGACCTCTACAACCCCACATGGCGAGACATGAAATGCTGAAGATCTGACTCAAATGCTGCAGAAAAAGGAAGTTCAAAACAGAGGTTCACTTTGATTTTAACTCTCGCTGATACGCATGGGTCTGTGCAGTAAGTCAGCAGCCCAGAGTTATCATGTCATCACGGCTATACTCATTTCTGAGATGCTGTTTTGCTGCAACAGATAACTTTTAAACTGCTGCTATCAAAATCTTTCAATGCCAAGAACTGAAGAAAATCCAGATCCTTCCCTGCTAGCTGTCTATAGTTTCCATCAGAAGTGAACAATATTTTTCATGTGAAGCTTTTTGTACTTTATCCTTCTTCTGGCTTCCTCTTTACTTTTTAACAGTGATGTGACATTAAATAATAAAACCTTCACTAAATTCCGTGTTCTTTTATGAAAAATCATAGTAACCTCTGCTAAAGATAGCTCTGCACTCCATATCACTGACAAGATAATGGTTTCATTTGGGACACTATACTTATGTATCTATCTGCATGCATCCCCAGAGTTACTATGGCCTGTGTCAATGCCTCCTTGAGGAGCTTGGAATCCGTGGAATCCAGAACAGCTCTGTGCATCCAAACTTCCCTATAAAAACATTTCATTTACTAGATGGTTTTTTTTCCCCAGTCAAAGTTATTATTTCACTACAATTCCTAGTCTGGACACAACTATACCAGCTCACAGGTGTGATCATATTATCACTCTCAATTTTTCTTCTTTAATCCCGTGACAATATGCTCTTCCCCTTTCCCCAGTCCGACCTTTATTTCCTATAATTCTGCTCAAGTGAAAACCACCAGTGGAGTCATAATGGATGGGTCTGGTTGTGATGACTGTATCGCAGTGGATTCAGGGAACACGGATAACAACAAAAGGGCTAATCTGAGCAGTGCACCCACCTAACCACAGTGCTGGACAAGGTCTGACTCAAGGCAAATTTGGAAGAGCTAACATCTGTAGTTCATATGCAAATATGACTATGAGTCAATTATCTTACTCCATAAATAGTGGAAAGCCCAGGGCTCGTTGGGCTCTTTGGCACAACAGCAGGGTGCACACCAGGATCTCCCCTTGAGTAGAGACACCCCTCAAGGTTAGTCCTCGAGAATGAGTTTCTTTGTCACAAGAGATTCTTGGTAAGTGATTAATAGCATGCTAAACTTTGAAATCTTATCTACATGATACAAAGGATTGATTGTACACAGAAAATCCTTTAATCGTTGGGACTAAGTCCGGGACTAAGGCTGGATCATCTGTACCTACGCTCCCCTTTGAGAAGGAGTTTAGAAAACAAGTGTGTCCTTTCTGATCCTCATGACTAAACGGGAGGGTCTTCCTGACAATTTTGTCTGACTGTGTCATCTAGGCAGTAAGTAATCAAGTGTAACTTGCAGTCCAATTGTGTTAAACCACTGTTGTATTTACTATCGAACTTTCTAAGATCACTGTTTTACATGAACAAACATGTTGCTGCTACTCTCTTATGAGTGAGTGTGTCACTCATCTGTGAAACTCCTTCTACAGTAAGTCATTCTAAGCATCTTTATAAACAGCACATTGTATTTACACTGAGGAGCTGTGCTCTTCTCACTATACAAATGCAATTAATCCAGAACTTCTAGAAGATAAGTCCTAACAGCCCTTCTCAGCACTTGAATAGCAGAGGTAGAAGAAGTGTAATTTTTTTGCAGTGCACAGACTGGGAAAGATCATCCTAGCTCTTACCTGAGCTACAATAAACAAACACACAATTTCACTTCTGAGCCCTTTTCTGTCACTGCTATCCATCTTTAAGACACTATTTTTCCAGCAGCTGAGAAAGGAAGGCTGCCTTTGCTTCCCAATTCTGGTTTTAAATGAAGAGGGGCCTGCTGCCGAGAAACAGGAGAGCTCTGATCTCATGCCAACTCTATCTGAAGAATCTGCAACGGCTGTTAACTGCTGTGACTCCTGCATCGGTGCTGAAAATGATCTGCAGGATAAAAAAGCAGTCAGGACCAAAGAAGTAGAGTCAGCCAGGCTCAGACTTCATCTCAGGCATGCATTTGCTCACGGTGTTAAAAATGGCAGCAACCCAAGGTGTGGCAAGCTAAACTGCCTCCATAAGGACCACTGTTGACAGCTGCTGTCACCCTCCTCCAGTGCAAACCTCCTGGCCAGCACCTGCTTGCCTGTTGCTGCTGACCAATGCAGTTTCCCTGAGAGTTTTTGGAGGTATTTCCAGAGTTTCAAGTGACCATTTTTCTTTCTCTCTGACATCCTTCCAAGAAGCCAACTGGAAGAATAAGCCAAAATCTGCCAGAATATACACAGAGTTTTCTAATCTGTCCTACCTTTCCCAAAATGCGTCTCTGAAATGAAAACCTGTTTATAGGAAGGAAAAAAAAAAAAGAAATCCAAATGTTGGCAAAGGAAAGTGTGAGAAAAGGGAGGGAGAGAGGGAAGAGGATGAAGACAAGCTGTCTCTTAAAAAGTACAACTGTTATTCTCTTTTCCTGCTTTTCTTTATCCTGTCCTGTGGGCATGTGGGCTAATTACCATGACTCGTACATGCCTGCCACTGCATTACATGGGATTTATTGCAGACAACTCTGTGTTGAGAATTCTGTCTGCGTGGGAAGTAGCTGGATAAAAAAAAAAAGAAAGCCAGAACTTTCAAAGTCTAACTTTTCCTGCTTTACTAGGAGCTAGCACCAGCTGTACAAGTCAACAAAAATTAACCTTTCCCCTTACCCCTTGGATATCCAGTAAACTCAGATTTGATCCGGATGTTCTGATTTCCACGCAGCTAAAACGCAATCAAATGCTTGATTTTGGGGGATAGATTTGCTTAAATTGTATTAATTCACAAGGATAAACACAATTAGTAGAGCTCATTAGCTTGCAAAATGTAATTTATTTTCTTGAATATACCCATTTCCTTGGATGAAGAGCTCCATTAGGTTTATTATATTTGCAAAGCTTATATAAAAATCCAAACCATGGCAACAAAGAGAAAATTGTTACTACACAGTCACAGCAGTCACTTTTCCATGTTAAATAAGTTTGGCATTTATTTATATTTAAATGAGAATATCTACCACTATCAAGACCAGGATATGGGGCAAGTACTTATACAGAATATAATTAAAACTAATTCAAGCAACAAATGTGGCCTGAAATTAAAATACCCCCCAACTTCTTTAACTGAAAAACAAATCAATGTTCTCCCTCAAAAACCGTGTTTATAATTGCTTAATTATCATAACTAGCAATAGTAAAGGGACTCTGGTCGTTTACAGGCTCATAAGATGGGTCTGCATTCAGGCATGTCTGGTTTGCTTAGTGCTGTGCTTTAATTTTGCCGTAATATAAAGGCTAGAGTGTGGAGAAAATGAATACATAGCAAAGTACCTGTCATTACTTGTATCATATCACCGAGGTATTCTACATGCACAATATGAAGGCGGCCGGTCCAATTTTCATACTGTTATCATTTTTGATATTATACCGTCTAAAAGCAGTGACACACAAAAGAAATGCTTTTATCATTCTCAATGCGGGGATGATACTAATTACATCATCTGTCATCATTATACAGCTAAACAAAACTTTTCTTTCATAGGAAACTGCCATTTAGCAAATTAACGGGTAATGACCCATAATATACAGAAGATTGAAATTTGGGAATTACGCTTACATTAGTTTGTTTTCTGCTTTCCCCTCAATTTTATTCCCTGATACATCACGAAAAGGAAGAGAGATGGAGAATTTCTTCAACTGTTTAATTTGCCAACAGCCCTGACGTCCTTTTGGAAATTTGTGCGGGATCATCTCCATCCATATCAATGCATAGTTTCGTTCTACTTAATGATACAGACAGTCTGCCAAGCCAGTAAAAGCCAGATGTTGGTACAGTGATGCACAAAAACCTGCTGCTGGGGCCAGATTTTCAAAATCAGACAGGAAACAATGAGCCTACATTTGCTGGCAGATAATGGATGGATGCTTGGAAACCAGCTACTGGGATGTGTGTTGCCTCCCAAAGCCTGACCAGGTCACAGAAGGTGATGGCACGTAGGAGGTACCTGAAGTGCTCCAACAAGGAGCCCCACAGTAAGGCCAGGCAGGGTGAGCACCCCTCCAAGGGCCCTCCTGCTGCCCAAACTTTGCTCCATGCCTGGTATGACACTGTAGGGAGGTGTGTTGTGGGAAATGTTCAAGTGCCACTACTGAAAGAGAGATCTGTAGGGATTACAAGAGGCACAAAACATTGTAGATGAGTCCTTAGCACAACCTCACATGCTTTTGGGAAAGAAGAAGAATAAAGAGACTTCATTTTTCATTGTATCTGATCATGCTACGTTCTTCAATGAAGAAGGTAAAAAATAAACACAGGATAGCAGATGGATAACAGTACAGATTTTAGGTGTAAGCTACCTACTACCAAGACAATGTAGCAAATACAACTAAATCCAGAAAAATACATTTTAGACAGATCTTTGCTCAATCTGAACTTCTGTGGCCCATATCAGATATTTCCTTTCATCACACACCAGCTACAATGTGGGTAAAATAAAAAGGGAAACTCCAGGGTGATTAAGAATAAAAATAATGACAAAGACTGGTGAATATTTTAGGAACCAGCCATGTCAGTGAAGTTTCAGTCATTGGTAGGTGCTTCAAATAGCCAGTAAGAGCAATTAAGCATTTGGCCTTTAATTCCCATTGTCCACATTGGGGTGTTTAGGACTTTTCTCTTTCCCATAAAATGATTTCTTGACTTAAGTGAAATTCTGAACCAAATGTATCTGTAAAGTAAGAGTAGTTCTCAGTTCCAATTTATCATTGTTAAAGTGGATTAAAGGATTTTTTATTAGTAACATTTAGAGCTCACTTGTTCATGCACTTGGAGACTTCTAGCAGAGGAAACCTTCCCCAGCAGACAGCCAGGCCAAATCAAAACCTGAAAATGAGCATATGATGAGCACATTACACAGGCTGATGAGGACTGTGATGAGCTGGGAATTAGTGAGGAAGCCTTTGAGTAGAGACCAAGTGGAAACCACATACACAGCACTCTTCTTTTCCTGAGCCACTGCTGAACGAAAAACCTTAAGCCCCCTGTGGGACACTGCACTACTGCAAGGGATGTCTCCTGAATGAGGTCTATAAGCCTCTCTCTCAACGTTAACCCTCTTAGAAGGCTTTAATATTTTAAACAGTATAAGACAGCACTGGAATATGTGAGGTAACAGTATAAGTAGCAGTTTAACAAACCATGAATCAAAACTGTTGACAATATATGCCCAAATTAGCTTTATTGATGCTAATGAAATGATGCCCGGTAAAAGATTGGATGTATGACATTCAGAAGTAGCTCTCCATGGGCAGATGAGGAAAACCATCTTCATAACGAAAAAAGACTAGATGTGCTTGCTTAACCCACCTAGATGTTAATAGGTAAACACTGTCTTAAATTTTAGGTAATTTGAACCAATAATATCAAAATACCCTCTTAATACAATGACAGTAAAATAAAAACAGACCTGACTGATGGTTAAGGTTCTTTAAACCAAGACTTAAGTTTCGAATACAAATGATTCTTCTTTCTCATTTACTAACCATGTAAAAACAATCCAAGATGCTATCATTATCTTTTCCTTATTACAATGTTTTTTTTTACATACTCTGTTTTCCATTTAAGATTTTAAGTAAAAGTCTCTTAATCTGCTTTTGGGAGGTAAATTCAAGGTTCAAGGGAGGTTCCTTGAACTCTCCTGGTTCTCAGTTCATGGCTGATAGACAACTACCAACCCAGCCAAACACTATCTCATTTTTCTTCCCTACAAACTTGAAATATTAATTTCAGCGTCTTGGCATAGTTCCAGACTAAGTAATTATAATCTATATCCAATCCGGGTAATTATAAATTACATCCTGAAAACCACCTCTCTTATTTCACTTAGATGCAATATGGGTACCCCTTTTCCTGTCATAAACACATTCTGTGGTCCCGTTCCACTTCAGCACTGGCTCCCTCCCACGTCAGTCTGAATTCACCTTAAAACCCAAACATTCTCTCAGCATGTTCAAAGGGGTAGGAATCAGACAACGTTACTAACTCAGTACATGCGAAAGGACTTTGTATGTTTGAAATAGGCCCCTTCTCTAAACTGTATATTAAAACATACTTTGATATTTAGAATTTGTCTTCTAAATATGTTAACATATTATTTCCAGACAGTTATATAGTTCTGGATATATATATATATATTCAGTATATAAACAAAAAGAAGACTCAGTCTCAGGAAATACCAAATCTTACTGAAATACTGAGTCTAGCACTCCAATATCCATGAATTTGGACCAAAATACATGCTAAATTAATTTCCTGGCTTTAGCAAAATTCTTGATTGAGTTTACCCTTAAAGTCAAGAGGTCTTCTCAGCATCCCTTTATCGCCATGGAAGTGAATTAAGGCAGCCCTGACTGATAACACTGAAATTCACTGCACAAAGTTTGCCTATACGGCAGTTTTGAGAGAAAGAAAAAAAAAAGAAGTAATGATAGTTTATCCAAAGGCATTAGGGACACTTCCAGCAAAGGGTTGGGGAACTCATTTAAGTTCTCCAAGAAGAAATTCTTATTGGTGTGGAGTTTTTACAGATAGGCTCTTCTTGGAATGTACTCAATTTCTGCTCATGAGCATATCAGACTGTCCTTGAATAGTTGATCCTTGGACAAGATGTCAAATTTGCTTTTACTGTTCCAGCAAGTAAAACACATGAAGAACATGTTATTCTGGAGCTGAAGGAATATGAGCCCCTGTTTTTGTGACATTTATACAAATGTAAAAGAGATTCACGTATTTCTTCAGAGTGCAATGGCTCTCTACATACTGATGGTTAAATATTTGTATCTGTATAAACTTGAAATCAACTTGAGTGATTCCTGCTGGAGGTACCTGCTATCCATCTAGCAAAAGTTCTTCTGAAATGTTCCTAAAAATGCTTTTTTTTTTGGATGCTTAATATGACTTCCAAACCAGAGCTCTAACCATCCTGCAGAATAATAGAAGACCTCTCAAAGAAATGCACTGTTCATAAAACAGCACAGTATGGCCATGATAGGAGTGTATCCAGCAGAGAAAGACCTAAACCCCAGCAAATTCTATTTCCCATCTAGAAAAATTTCCCATCTAGAAAATCTGCATCTCTAACAAAGTCCACACAGCATGCCTGAAAAGGCAAAGAGCAGAATCTCCTATTTCCTAGGTTACAGACAACAGGAATCTACCAGCACTGCTCCTCCGTCTGTTTCCCACAGGATGGTAGTGTTTGTGCAAAATGATCCTCGTTTTAAAGAACATCCACAGCTTGGGGATGCAAGGAACATTTCCCTCTTCCTTCACGAGGAAAAGGTCACACAGAGGAGCTGGGTTTGATGCTGGATTTCGATACTCTGTAAATCAGTCAGATTGAACAGGAGTGTCAGCCCACATTTCTCTTAAGACCTCTTCAGTTTTATCCAATTTTGTCCTTTTTGTACCATCTTCCTTAGCCCCATCCAAATACTTCAGTGTGCAGATCAATGGACACATTTTGTCGTCTTCTGACACGTCAGAGGAATCATGAATAAAAACCATAATGTTCTCTTTAATACTACATTTTTGGTGTGTTTTTTTTTTTTTTTTTTGTGTGAGCATTATGCCAAACAGTATTGTGCAAAATATAATGTACAAATTCTTGAGGTTAACTCTCCAATCTGTTTTAGCTTCTTGCAAAGTATTGCAAGATACTGTGCAAACTTGACCAAGCATCTTGGCACCTTGTTCAGTCAAGTGCTTCTGACTTAATGGTTGGTACACATAGGTGTATGGACATATTACTATCTATAGTCCTGCTCAAGTACTTACCTTGAACCTCCAAATTTTTTCAGCAGTCAAAAGATTTTTCCAGTACAGTACAACACCAATGCTGTAATTTTCTGAATTTAATATGACAAAACTTCATGCCACTTTTATTTGCACATCTAGAAGGTGGAAGTTTTGTCAGGAAAGTCCTGCAAGCTTATGTACCTCTTTCCTAGTGATGATTTCATCCCCTAATGATACTTTCCAGAATATTTAGCCTGTGAATCTAATGCACCTTAATATTTGTAAATATTAAGGTGCAAATATGTACAAATACCTTTCTACCCTCACTTGGTACAACTTGGTACCCTCACTTGGTACTGTATATACATGTAACACAAATCAGACTGACTGGAAGAAGCTTAATCAATTCTACTGTGTAGAATTAATGACATAACTTTTATGTCCTTAAAAACAATTTGAAGATTCGAGGTGTTATGTAATCCCATATTAAGATTATTATTATTACCGACCCCAGCTAAAAGCCCATGTCGTTGTGGTACAGCAGAGCTTATCATCAGCAATCTCAAGGCACAGCAGGGCAAGAAAAGTCACTATTTGGAAATGTTTCTATTTCACAAATCTGTTTAGTTTTTTTTAATCTAACATGGGACAGAGTAATTCTCATTCTGAATGCAATGGGAATCAAAAATAATTCTTCCTCATTCAGAGTTCAGGCACTGCTCCATGGAGGGACTTAGAAAAAAGTCCCCTGATTAGAAAAAAAGCATTTCCACTTTCTTGTAAGGAAACCAAAAAATATTTGCAATTTAATAAATCTGCTTGTCTGGAGATCTCCAGAAGTCACAGAATAGCCCATTTTGGGAACATTTAAGTATATACACAAATGCACCAGATGGACCCAGCTTGTTCAGTTTTGACTGAGTGTGAAGTCCCCATTCTCTGCTGACACTCTTCAGTAGCTATAACTTGACTGTCCACTTTTTAAGTCATGACATCAAAAGAAGTGGAACTATGCTGCTGTGAAAAAGAAGAAATCTTCTTGGAAAATTCAAGGAAAAGCCAAACTTGTGGAGCGAACTGAACACTCAGGAAAGGTACCTCTAAGGTGGCTCCAGGCATAGGAGGACAGAGTGAAAGGGAACAGGTGTGTTTCCCATTGCATCCAAAGGGCTGGATGAAGACAAGGGTTGCATTCAAATATGTGTCAAGAGTTGAGCAAGAGGGAAGAGGACCAAGGGAAGACAAGATCAGAGAAAACAGATATTAAACTTAAAGAGTTCTGAAAGGAGGATGGAGACTTTACAAGTGTTTTGAACAATTATAACTTTCAGAACATCCAAATGTAGTTCCAGCTCCCTGCAAGGGATTGTTGGAACGGTATTTGGATGGAGGGATGGATGGATGGATGGATGGATGGATGGATGGATGGATGGGCAGTCTGCCTGGAAATTTGGTTTGTATTTATAAAGAGTTGGCACTTATGTATTCTGTGCCAAAAGGGAGCCTAGATTTTGGTTATTATCCAGCCTCTGAGAAATTTTGCACTCTGTGAATATAGTGTTGTGTGGACAGGAGTGAAAATAGTAATTCAACAGAACTCTGCCGCCTCTCAGACTTATGTTGAATGCATTTGATGGCCACTGTCATGGACTGAACTATATTTGTTAAGAAACCACATTCTAAGCAAACCATATCTTAGACTACAGAGTGGGAAGAAACTCAAGACAACTGCAAATATATCGCTGTCTAATTAACTAAATGGATCTGCAAATGATGACATAATATCATGTAACAGAGTAAAATCAAAGTTCTTCAGCTCTGTGTTTTCAACAGATGAACTACAGTTGCAAATCTGGCATTTATTTAAAAAAAACAGAGGTATAAAAAATAACAGCACAAACCAGATGACTTTTAAGGGCAATTTCAGGGAGCTTTAACTCAGTATAGCAATGACCCACTTTTTTCTTACAATAACCCACATAAAATATTGGTAGTGTTGAGAGGATCCTGCTCCAGTTGAAACATGGAACTCTCATGTCAGTCATATACTGAGAGATGTCAATCAAAAGAGAATTTGATCACCTTCTTTATGCTGTACGTTTAGCAAGGCAATGTTCTAGGACTATTACAAGTCCTCTGACTCTTCAGTACACTAAATCACTGTCTGTTCATGACCTGACCAACAGTGACATTGAAATACAGGACAAAAATTACTGAAAATACCCCACCTGGAGCACAGAAAGGTGAAATGCATTTCATTCTCACTCAGCTGATTGCTTAGATACTCTCATCAATTTTGCAATTCTATTAGGATTATATTAATGAAAGAAGACTGTAATTAATCTTGATAAAAATTTGATTTTAGAGAACCTGTTTGCTTTAAGTTCATTACTGTGCATGAACATGGTAAAACGTGTGCCAACAGTGTGCCCTTGCATCTAAGAAGGCCAGTACTCCTGGACTGCATTAGGCAAAATAATGCCATCAGATCAGGAGACAATCCTGCCCCTCTACTCAGCACTGGTGAGGCCTCACTTGGAGGGTCATGTCCAGTTCTGGGCTCCTCAATACAAGAGACACATACTGGAGAGTCCAGCAAAAGACCATGAAGATGACAAAGGGACTGGAGCATCTCTCCTAGGAGGAGAGGTTGAGAGAGTTGGGGCTATTCAGCCTGGGGAAGGCTCAGAGTGATCTCATCAATGTATATAAATACCTGAAGGGAGGGTGCAAAGAGGATGGAGTCAGGCTGTTTTCCGTGGTGCTCAGTGTCAGAATCAGAGTCTCCCTCTGAACATGAGGAAACATGTTCTTACTGTGAGGATGACTGACACTTGCCCAAAGAGTATGTGCAGTCTCTACCTTTGAAGATATTCAGAAGTCATCTGGACAAGGCCCTGGGCAAACAGTTCGAGGTGGCTCTGCTTGGCAAGGGGGGCGGACCGGGCAACGCCCAGAGGCTCCTTCCAACCTCAATCGTTCTGGGATTCTTGAACTCTTACACACCATTTCCAAGCTGAGCTTACTAACTGACCACTAATCATCTGTACCTTGGTACCATTTAGGCCACCCCAGAAAATCACCACAATCCTAAGGAAAACACAGTAAGAAGCATATACAGTGCTAACACTTCCATGCTAACCTAACTCTCCTACAGGAAACAGGAGACTTCCTTCCCCACAAATATAAGCGCATACATATTCATATATATGTATATACATGTACACAGACACACTAAACAACTTTATGTAAAATTTTATATATATAATTTTTATAATCTACTTATCTATCCACCTTTCTACATCTATGGATACAAAAATAAGAGAGATTTTCCTAAGGTTACACAGGTCATGTATTCTGGTACAAGACAGAGAACTGAAAATAGGCTTTCTAGAGCCTTCATCACCGAACATCCCTTAATTAAGGTTACTAGAATTCAAAATGCTAGGTTGCATTTTGAATTTAAACACTCCCTACCCTGCAGCATTCATGTCTAGAACTAGGTACACTCACAGAATTGCAGGTCAAGCTGAAACTCCTTTGAAAATTCAGCCTTTTGTGAAGAAAAAGTTGATAGTTATTGACAAAATGTTGTACTCTGCCTTGTTACTATTCATGATTAAGGAAAGTAAATATTGTCTGAGGTCTAATGAGAATTCCAATGCAATAAAGTCAAGTGTGAAAGGTGCAATCAATAAGTGATGATGCAACAGTATTCGTTTGTAGTTTTGTTATTGTTTAGTTCATGCTATTTGCTGATGCTTGAAAATGAAGTGTTAAGAAATTAGTGCTACAAGGATTAACATTCAGATTTTATTTCTGATATTGTTATGTTTCTACAGTCATTACACTCTGAACACTAATTAGCATCTGCTTTCTTTTCCCACCAGTTAAGGACTGCAAACCAAAGAACTTCAGAACAAAAATACTATGGAAACAAACATCAGTAGTATCCATGAACATCCAAAAATTAAAACCCACGATGTCCACGGTTAATTTTGCACTGCAGGAGTAAGTACTGCAATGAAGTATGTATGAAGTACTGTGTGATGAGGTATTGTATTTTCCTCCTTTTTTTGTGTTAGCAACTACGCTTCGAAGTATATCAAGTTTACAAAGATAGTATCTTTCCAAATGTGTAACAATCTCAGAGCCCAAGCCCAGGCATGTTTATGCCCTACATATGTCAGGACCATCCACCAAGGGTTCAGTTTTGGATTTGCAACAAGTCTTGAAAATAAGGAAGCCTATTGCCCTACAAAACAGTTAAGGACTAAATCTCAGTTACTCAGTTATTTCTGCGAGGAAACCAATATCTTCTAGTCCTTCATCTGAATGATTAATTCCTGTCTGCCTGGGTTCAGCTGGATTGGCAGGCACATAGACATTGGTCTCTGTCACTGTGCCATGGCATGGGACACTGGCAACTTGTGTCAGAAACCGAAGGGATGAGTTTCTTTCTTCCCTGCAGGCATGTTGTGCAACCGACAATTTGTGCTGGCACATCATGTAGCCTGAAGATATTGAAATTATACTTGAATATTATTTGCCACTCTGTATTTTCTGAAGAAGTAATGTAAAAATCTGACTGTGAGAATTTCAGGAGATCTTCACTGAATATGTTCACAATTAACATCATCATGTTTCTGAATATTCTGCTTTATTAATTCCCCTGGCACTTAAAGTTATAGAGCAAGACTTAGGACATGGATAGAAAACAAAGGCTAATTCTGTTCTAAAATATTAGTTTACATGTCTGCGTTAAGGTGTCATAGCTTTTGAAGTCAGCTAGGAGTATTTGGCATAAATCCTATCCACAGGGAAATTACAAGCCAAACCAGATGCCTCCCAAACCTCCTGTTGACTGTGTATGGTAAAAGACCCCATGCATTTCATAAGGCAGCTCTACAGTTCTTCATACATTGCTAAAAGCAATAATTACTTTGGAACTTTATTTATGTCTCTCATAATGTGACAATGCTATAAATTCAGTAAGTAAATGGATTATGTAACTAAAGTTAACATTCATATTTAACAGAATATAACCCATCCAGACCAAGATCTCTAATCTAGGCAAAAATTTTCTTACAATTAGTTTCAATGGAATTAGGTAGAAATTAGCTGTAACACTGTAAGGAGAATGACATATCTGTTTTATATCATGGTTCTGGTTATCAAAGGGTATTTTTTGAAGAGCCATGGACATGACTCGACTCAGTCATGGAAGTGAGATCTCTTGACCTATTGCAAATGAGACAGCACAACAGCAGTGCCTTTAACTTTTGGTAACTTATTTGTTTACTTCTGTTTAGAAACAGCTGAGTAAGAAACCTAGTTCTGCACGAACAGAGTATACAATGGCCCAAACATGTACACAGCCAAATGAAAGATAATTATGAGAAATAGAACATGTTTCAAATCAGCTCCCTAACAAAGTCTAAAAATATAAGAAACCCTATCATATTAACCAGCGAAAACTGCTCTATCACTTGAAGGATAGCTGGGTAATTATTCAAACCTGAACAAGACTGGATTGTCAAGTGAAATAATAATTTAGAGTATTTCATGATAATGAGATAGATCTCAAGGCCATTAGCAGTGGCTCTTATATGGCCAAGGTTCTCTGAGAGAGAAAGAATATTTAAGTGAAACTTGTAGGAACTAGTTTGAACTTGTATATTTGAACAGCTTAGTACTCTCTCCTAGTTTCCATTCATTCCTGGAGAGAAAGGTGTCTATCATGTAAAGACTGTGAAATCAGCCAGGCTCTCGAGACTGAAATCCCTGAGGGCAAAAATTAAAACATAAAATAATTAGAAAATTGAGCCACACTGAAACCCATAGAGTTTATATTAGGAATCTCTTTCTAATAAGATTTTAAGGTCTGGTTCAGCACCCAGTTGTTTCCTCTTTCCTGATTCTTTCTCTCTTATTCAAAAACAACCAAATCTTCTCTGACTTCAGGTTTGTCAAGAAGAATTATAGCTTTAGATGTAAGGGCTTTTAAGATTAGAAACAGAAGAAGGAATTACTTTTTCTCTATAAAATCGGTCCTGCTTATGAGACATTTGTATGTGCACGCTTCATTATCTTATGTTTGTTTGCTTTTAACCACTACAGGAATAACTCAATAGCTGATGGTCACAGAAGCCAGCTAATCCCTGAAAAAACAGTTTCTAGCCTGCAGTTTATAAGGTACAGTAAGGCAAATGTGTCAAGAGTTGCCACGGATTAGAAATACTGCTTGTTTTAACATTCTCCTTATGATCCTCCTCCTCAGTACAGAGCTTTCCAAACACAGGACCAGACCCAGGTCTGGCATGCCAGGCATACTCCAATGAGGAACTCTCCTCTGCACCTTAATGAACACATCCTGGGCCAACTGGTCTCTGGGGTGCTTGGACTAGAGTAGACTAGACTAGGGTTTACAGGAGGTTAAGCAAAAATGCTGACTAAGAATTTGTAAATCAAATATTAAAAGACCGATTAAATATTTTACGATCTTTTTACTTAGGCTCTGATTTGAAGTTTACTTCATCTGCCAGCCAAAGATCTGCTGAAGGTTAATTGATGGAGGAAGAGTAAATAACAACTGATGCTGCTGGCCCTAAGTATGCGAGGCATTTAGGAGTATTCCCAACCTCAAGTGTGCAGTCACTGACGTGCTCATTTGTCTCACTAGGTTAGTGTCACTAGGGCTCAGATATGTGATCAAATTACCGCCGTGAAAGTGGTTTAAGCTTATGTGTTTTCCCTTGTATTGTATATTTGCACATGTCTCCAATGACACCAAGTAATCCTTTAAATTGTGTTAATTTGATCAGGCATCCAAGTAACCAGTGCAGCAAATTGGAATAGGTGGCTATGGAAAGTAGAGATGATGCCTTGTAGAAGACAAATAGCTTGTATGGAGGAGAGAGACATCAAACAGAACCACTACTGTTCAGTCTACCAAGATTAGGGTATAAATCTCTACTCTTTCTACTTCTACAAAATCAAGGCTTTTTAACTTATAAACATGACCTGACAAATTGCTTTAGTAGATTTTGGGTTTTTTTCTTTGTTTTTTTAAAGTGAAAGAACTAACTAAACTCTCATAAAACAGCTGCTGGTCAATTTTTGGCTACCTGACTGGGTTGGTGCCACTTAAAATTCATCCAGAACTCAAAGAAAAATTCAGAATCTCACCATCCAGCAAGAGCCCTCATCATATCTGGGGTTTGGAGCTGGAAATTTAAAAGCAATCAGAATATTTAGTTTTAGAAAAGGATGGCTGAGCTCGTGTCTGAGCTCCACTTCAAGAGAAGTTTGGTAAGAATTTGCACATACCAAAGTTCAATTTATATAACGAGCAGGAAGAGTTATTGGACTAATCATTTTTAATAGAGATTCCTCGTCCTTAATACCGAGCTACACAATAGAACTTAATAGCTTGTGGCAAATACATAATTTACACATGGATTGTGTCTGAATACAAATGTATACATAAAATATCACAGACTTAATGAAGGTGCAGGTTTTTTACAAAATCAATTTAATTGATTTTGCTGATAGGTCCACATTTATATTTTCGTAAGCTGCATTTTGCTTTACCTGCACATGTGGCCTAGTCGTGATTTGCAAGGGAGGAAGGGAAAACTCTGAAAATGCAATTAGAAACTCAGCACACAGAGCGCAGGGAGTTTTGAAGTGTCTGGAGTAAGACACTCGGAAATAACACTCCACCGTGACCCAGCGGTGGGGCTCATTTACAAACTACTCATCGGAAAAGGTCAACCTCCCAGAACGCTCATGACTATTCAGGGTGTTTTGCAGCATTTGAGCCCAGTGAAGCTGGTAATGAAGTTTTCCCCTTAATGCTGAATGTGTTTGTGCTGTTCAGCTGCAGTCGCCTACCAGAGCACGGAGAAGACAAGGGCTGAAGAAGGTGGCCAGTGTTGTGACTGATGCACAACTGCAGCCAGGGGGACAGAGGTCAGATGGAAACATAGGGGTGTGTTTCAAAGGGAGTGGCACGGGATGATGGCTGCTTTACCCTTGGGAGCACTGGTTTATCCAATAGCCCTGAAAGCTGCTTTTCACTACAAAATACACCCACAGCTCATCCTCCCTCTTGTTAATATGATGCTTTTTGTCATCAGTAACTCACAAAAGCTCTGCATTTTAGAAAAGCGTGGAGACAGTCGCTAGGGCAGGGCTGGCAGGCCCAAAGAGCAGCAGGGATGCTGAGGCTCTGCCGCCGCCCACCCCCACCGCATGCTCTGTGGGGCCAAGCTGGCCCGCCTTACCTTTGGGATGCCAGGGGTCCGTGAACTCGTACTTCCCCACACCGATTGTCCGCAGCATCTGCACCCCGTTGGTGTTGTCCGGGCCGCCCGCCGCCGCACTGGGGGGCAGCGGGGCGGCCGCCTGCCCATTGGTGGCGGGCGCGGTGCTGGGCAGGGCGGCCGAGGGCAGGGCTGGCGGTGGCGGCGGCAGCATGGGGCAGGCCAGGTGGCCATTGCCGACCGCCCCAGGGCCCGGGTGGGCCACCGGGCCCACGCCGCTCATGGAGGACATGCTGAGGGGCTGGCTGTTGGTGTACAAGGGCTGGCTCTGGAGGTTGACCACCATGTTGCTGAGGGGCTGGGAGGGCTGCGGCTGGAGCTGGTAGTGGGCTGGCATCAGCGGGAGCTGGGGGGTGACGTGCGGAGGGAGGGAGGGCGTGACACCGATGACGGGGGCCTGGACGTTGGCGGCAGGGCTGAAGGTGGGCGGCTGTGTCATCCCGTAGGAGTGCGTGATCAGGGCAGGCTGGCTGCCCGCTGCCACTGTCGTGACCCAGGGAGCTGCACCTGCGGCATGAAGGAAGGCCAGCAATGGTGGTGGGCTTAGCATGGGATAGAAGACAAATAAACACTCCTGGCCTTCCCCTCCCGCACCTGTGCCCGCCACCGAATCGCGTCGACGCGCTCCCCTGCACGACACCTGAAGCAGTTCAGGGTCTGGAGCTGTTCCCAAGCAGTAAGTGCATAAAATTGCTGCAGCGATGTGAGCGCAATTGTTAAAATACTCGTCAGTTGACATGCAGCATGTTTGTGGTTTTATGTATTTTGCACTTTATGCAGCTTAAGCGCACACTTCCAAGAAAATTAACCTCTTTTCCCGCTGCGCTTTCACGGCTCCCTGACAAACACTCTGTGTGTATAATAATGGTGCTCCAGCCACTACAAAGACATTGTAATTAGGCGTCTGGCATAGTAGCACAATGTATGATATGTGTCTGGAAGCTGGAAATCATTTCAGGTAGTTCTGGACATAAAAGAGGTCTTAAAGCATTACAGAGTGCCTTTTCCTCTAGTGAAGGCAGAGAAGGAAAAATAAAAACCACTCTAATGAACTTGCAGCATCTTAATACATTCATATTAGCCCCAGCACAGAAGAAACTTGAAGGATCTTTACAATGAGAGAAAACCCCTTCTAAAGAATAAAGAAAGGGCTCACAATGAAGTCTAATTTACAGAGGTAAATGGAGATAGTGCATTGAATTTGCTTCTAACGATTTTCCCTGGTAGAATTACAAATAAGATTAGAAACTTACCTGGGTTTTCATTCTCCCTCATCTGTTTAGATGGAGGCTCATCAGTGTCCCAGGGCGTGGACTGATTGATGGGTGTCTGTCCCCACCTGACGCTCGTTGCAAGTCCTTGAGGCTGATTTTCGGTCTTGGAAATGCAAGGTGTCTACCAGAGAGAAAGAAAAATACAGAATAAAAATGTTTTGACTGCTGGGATTAATTACAGTTCCTCAAAGCTAGTAGTGTGCTTGTTTGTTACTGTCCAAGAGGATATCCTAAGAACTTTAAATAACATTCATTTGGGGGCTGGACCAGATGATGTCCAGAGGTCCCTTCCAACCCTAAAAATTATGTGATCCTCCTCCAGGCTTGCATGACACATCCATATGGAAACACAAAATAGTTGACAAAAATACTTCTGGATATTTAATAGATCTACCTTAAAAAAAAATAAGAATCCTCAACAAACTAGTGTTTTCAGAAATAAGTTGCTTCATTCGCGATGTAAATAAACCCCCCCAGTGACAACCCAGATACGGTAATATCCATTCAGTTACAGCTATATAAAATGGGAAAATCCTCTGTTTGCTCAATGTCTTCCGAAAAGAGTGAGTTTTGTTTAGCAGGAGACAGAA
>NW_016690219.1:2302692-2445162 GCF_001604755.1 Lepidothrix coronata | reverse complement strand
TAATAAGAGAGACTTATTTACAACTGTAGGACAAATTACTGTAGAACAGTAAGGAGAAGTATTAGTATTTACTGTCTTTCAACCCTTAAAATTGAATGCCAATTAAAAAAAAAAAGCAGCATAACATCATTGGCTGCTAAAGTGGGTATGTTGGCAGGTCTTCAGAGAGGTTAAAATAACTGTAAAGTCTGGGAAGCATTGGGGCTGAATAATCATCAAAGGGGATATGATCTGAAAGAGATCTCTTGATGAAGAAACTATCACGTGGATTTAAATGCTACGCAAGCCCCCCTGCTGCAGTTTTAGAGGATCTTCCCAAACAACCATTCCTTTGCTGAGAAAAGGCCTGTCAAAAACAAGGGTGCTCCAACAGGTCTCATTTATTTATGTCTGCAGTGTATTTCACTGCTGGAAGATTAAAAGTTTTTTTTTTTTTGTTTTGTTTTTACTGGTGTCAGAACCTCTAAACCAAGCAAAAGGAACCAGCTGCCTGTTACTGAATGAGTATTGAGGACTGAAGCCATAAAGAACAGGAGACCAGTCTGAGCGATTGCTTGTTTGCCTTACATCTGGGAAGTAATTTAACTCAGAGATGAGGGCACAGCAGCTCCATAAATGCCCTGGGTCACACAGTACCAATGAAATCTCTGTCAACACCAGCAGCCTTTTCCCCCATCACGGGTACCTCAATCACCCCATGAAAGGAAGTCATTAAGCAGACCCATTCATGCCCTCTGCAAATACAGGCACACCTTTCCCAAGCCCATCGGTCATTCCTCCTGTCTTCAAATCCTCTGGAGGTGCCTGCTTCCTCCTGCCCTCCCCTTCCTTTTTCCCACACTAGCACCCGGGATCCAATGTTCCCTCCCTCATCCATGAGCCTCCAACATCTCCTGACACCCACACCATTTCCCACCTGAGCTTTAACCTCCATGGGCTCCAGGAGTCAGGAGTTTTCAGTGCAAACCTTGATGGAGGTCAGGATTTTTGCTGTGCTGATCTCTTTGCTCCCAGAAGCCACAATAGGGATTTTTACCCCCCTAGAAATGCTATTCTTTGTAAAATGTAGATGCTCGCAGGGAAACGTGATTTTTTTTTCCTATGGAATCTGGAAGTTAGATTGTTGTTTTTCAAAGCACATCAATTTATTCTTTTCCATAGTTTGGGGGTTCTGTTTTGGGTTTTTTTGGTTGCCCCTTTTTGGAGGGGGTGAGGGGTTTGAGTGTGTTTTTTTGTGTTTGTGTGTCTGTGTGTTTTTCCTTTTTTTAATTTAATTTCTCCAGATTTTCTTTCTATTCTACTGGCACCAAGAACAATGATATCCTGGTTTTAGATTCACAATTCCTTCTGTCCCCACTATTTCAACTACTTCTGTAACTTTTGCAATTGAAATAAAAAGAAAAGACATAAAGAGAGGACATGCAGACAGTGAAGAGCTTTAAGAGCTCTGCTCTATTCATGGTGAAGAAAGGGCAGGAGGGGAAGAAATAAATCTCAGTTTTGAAATGCTTTCTATTTATAAATTGTCCTGAGAAAATGGTTAATCTGAATACCTTTAGCTTTTACATTGTACAAGGTCTTTGACACAGGAGGATATAACGCTGCTGGTGGTTTACCAGTTCATGTTAGCAGTATCCCTTTGGATCCAGCTAAACTGTTTAACAGCAGCCAAAGCACTCTGCAGTAGAAAAAGAAAGAAGAAAAAAAAAAAGGCACCACCAGCAGTCTCTGCCTATATATCAGCTAAAATACTTCCTCCTGAAACACTAATATTTATCCTAAAGTAAAGCCTTAAAAACTGTAAATGCAATACAGAGAACTGGGCATTTTTAGGAACAGAGAGGAGGATTCATGATTCAAATCATGCCTAGCGTGTTCCACATGTGGCATCTGTGTGTTGCATTTCTTTGTTGTACGAAATGGGTCTTATGAGTGGGTTTGAAATACACACTTGTCATTTTTGAGTGGCATTGTCGAGACATGCAGCATCTTGTTTAACTTTGTTACATCCCTAACCTCCTTTAAAACACAGTCAATCTAAAATAAGAAAAAAATTATCCTTGTACCTTGAATAATACAGAACTGCACACATGCTACAATTTTAAAAGAACCCATATGCTCTGTACAGAATGGGTAAGAAAGGGAGTATGTGACACAGCTCCCCTAAATCCTACAAAAATCCAGCTGCCTATTTTGAAACTTGCTTTCCAAAAAAAATAGAGCACCAGATCAGACACAAGTGAAACTGGTGAAGTTTGCAGTCAAGTTCAGATCTAAACTTCATACTTTGAGCATTAATAAAGAGGAATGAGGATTGCAGGTTTGCTGTCAATAGATGAGCTAAATGCTATTTTTTTCCAAATTTTGTTTCATTAAACATGCTCAGAAACCCTGCTTCTTAGACACTCAGTGAATTTAAATGCCCAAATCCAGCACGTTGCTTTCAAACTGTACTCCTGAGCTTGTATTTATTTGATCAGAAAGTGGTAGACACCAGTTGGTATGAAATCACAACACACGTTCATGAAACACAGACAATAATGGTGGCGGAAACAGAAAAAACGCTTACTGAACTTCCTTTTTTAATATATACATACTTGTGGTCTCTGATCTAATTTCTGCGTTATTTTTATTAATACATGAAGGGTTACATTACAAGTGTTACATGTCTCTGATCCGATTGCAGCAATTACCCATTTGCATCTCTGGAAAGCAAAATTATTTCCAACATTATCAAACAAAGGAACTTTCTGTCCGTGCGCTCAGGCACATGACAGCCCTCTATTTGATGCTTTTAATGTACAACACAAATGACCAAAAAATGGCCTGTATTATGCTAGTTGTGCAGGGGGACGAGCTGTGTTCCATTAGTGATCCACAGACTTCACAGAAACTAATTGTACTATGTTACACTTTTATCTTTAGCTTTCATGTCAGATGCTTGTTTGAATTAAACATGGAACACATGAAAAAAGGAAATGCATTACAAAATCTACTGGGTATACATCTTAAAATACTGCCAAATGTCTATTTACATGAAAAGACCAGAAGGTTTCTAAAAGGTCTGTTGAAACCTGGCTAGTCCACAGCAGCATGGGCTAGTTAATTGCCTGAAATTCCTGGCAGACTACTAAACCAACCATCAGCATCTTTGTAGTAGCCCTAAAATGTTCAATTTGTGCTCTTTGTCATGGATAGAGTACTCTGAAACCGAATCTGAGGATTTTTTTCTTTATTTATTTTGAAATCGCCATTAAGAACCAATAAAATGTTCAGCTGAAGCCTGCATTTCACCACCTGCCACACTTTGAACTCCAGTAGGGAGCAGTCTCCCAGTTTTAAGGAAACTAACCACAATACAGACGTACAGGCAGAAGAGAGTAAGATGGAACGATTTTGGAATTACATGAGACCAACACAGACAAGTTGCCAGACTGTCAATTTTTTGTAGCTCAAACAGTCATAAACCATGGCCCATAGGCAACAGTAATTGGTGTACAGCTGGTCCACTGAACCTTATTATATTAAAACATTAAAAATCTTCAGATTCATGGGGCTTTTCAAAATATCCACAAGCAGGTTCATGAGTTCACAGCCATCAGTGGGGTGCTCAAGATTGGGAACTATTGATTCAGTTCATACTGCATCAGCTTACACGTTTACTATTAGGTGTCACATAGGCATAACTATAACTAAGTCAGACTTTAAATCCAAAGTTTTACAAATCTTTGATGAAATAAGACCTAAACTTTCAGTAAGACCTTTTTTACATCAATGGAAACATAAGACCTAATTTACTACTACTACTACCAGCATCAAAGAGTATGTTAGTGGAATTAAAAAAACCCAACACAACAACCATGAAAATCCAACAACAAAAATTCCAACACAATCTTCCCCAGGCTCAACACCACCAAACACTTCCTAGGAGGTCCTTATAAACACATTTCAGCAATTTCCCCAAAGCTTGTGGAACTGCTGACAAACATCCTGTTATGGTTCAGAGTGCTAAGGCCTGTTCAAACAGTTTCATGAGCAAAAAAGAACTAATCTGGAAAGAGAGATCCTATTTGTGGTTCCCAGCAATCAAAATTATTTTACTAAGGCCTTCATTTAAAGTGATGGATAAGAAGGAGTGATTCTCTGTTCCAATTATCCAAAAGAGATTGGGAATGGCAGCTTAATACCAAGATAATGTATCCAATATGCAACCCAGTCTATTCTCTCTCCCCATTGAAACTAAAAAGGCTAAGACACACGCATACATAGAGCAAAACATTCCCTCCCAGGGATTCAGATTTTATGGCCTGTCATGGCTAAAAGCACCTTCAATTTAATGAGGGAATTCCTTTTAAAGTTGTTTTCTATTCCTCTCTCTAACTGGTAATGACTGGTGGCCCTGGTTGGGTTTTAAGTCTGCATGTGTCTGATGCTCTAAAAAGTTTAGTGGTCTCTGCACTGAAGAGTTTATGGTCTAATTTGTAGTTCGCACTGCTAAATATTGCATGAAACAGGTATTATTTGTGTGGACAAGGTATGCATGTAAAATCTGAACCATACTGGGATAGATCTTCATCTGGAGTAAATTCCTATACTGCGCTGGACAGGACCCCAAGCATAATTCTGAGTTTAGTCCATAGCCAGAGAATCTCTTAAGGATGGAAGCAGAGCTTTTAAAGATGCAGTGATGACAGCAATATCTCCCTAGCACTGGCTGTTGGCCTGGGCTACAGAAATGAAACTGTTGTTCTAAGAGATGGATGTACTGTAATGTATTAAAAACCTAAGAGATATGGACAGGCTGGTGTGCAAGAGGAAGAGAACGAACAGTCCTGCAGTAAAACCTCATTCAAGAACTTGCTCATGGGTGGAGAGAAGAACTCATCTACCTTACAGTTCCCATCACCAGGCAATTCTGCGATGACACAGCGTTGTTTTTCTCTTTCCAAAACTAATGTGGGAGCAGCAAGAAAGAGAATAATACAGTTAACTCACAGGAAAAATGTTATTACCCTGCATAAAAGACAAAAGCAGTCTTAGTCCCCTCTTGAGTAGAGAGAATAATTCAATACTTAAACAACTTGAACACCATCCAGCGACGAGCCACCAACCAGTGTGAGCTGCGGAGCACTAAGGCACAGCCTTCAGAGACATGGCTTAGCAGCAGGGTACAGTCTGCTTCCATTCCTGCTTTTCAGAGGATTTAAGAACAGTGCCCAACTTGAGGTTAATGACACAGGCTTAGAGAAACCCATGAGCACAGTGGGGCGCATATCCATGTGATGGATGCCCTTGACCCCTTAACCAAACTATGGTAGTTTGGTACAGGATGCAAAGCAGGTAAAGGTCTGAGTCGTGTTCAGATCAAGAACTCCTCTAATTTCAATTTGTTCTCCGAAAACCCACAAAGAAATAGAGTGACACAGTGGGCATCGATGCATATGAACTTGGAACACTGATCATGCCATTAACATGTGAATAACCAGTGGCTTTTGCAAGACTCATTAATCAAGGAGCAAAGAAATTTGTGGGTACAACAAATCGCATGCGTACCTTTTCCATCGCATGCAATTTGACTATGAGCCTTTATTCCATAAATATTACAGCTTAAGTGAGCCTTCTTTAAGCTCTTCTGGCCAGGCAGTCTGGTTGCACGGTGGTGATCTCCCCTTGAGCTGGGACACCTCTCAAGGTGGCTCCTTGAGACAGAGAGACCTTTAACCAATGGCAGATCTGACAGGATGCTAAATTAATACTAAGGAAACATTACTAATTCATGTAGCTACTCAATTATTATAAACTTAGTACAGGTAATTACATTAGACATAAACACTTGCCCAAGTCTGAGACTAAGATTGGACCTAGCTGCACCAAGGCTCCATAAGGAGTTTAGAAAGTAAGCAGGTCCACTCTGAACCTCATAACTCAGCAAGAGGCTCTTCCTTACTCTTTGTATTTCTTTCATTAGATTTAGACTTTTGTCCAAGTCTGAGACTCAGACTGGACCTGGCTGCACCTAAGCTCCACCAGCAGTTTAGAAAGCAAGGGAGTCCACTCTGAACTTCATGACTCACTGGGAGGGTCTTCCTTATGCTTCTGCACCTCTAGTCTCTGTGCAAAACATTCTAACTTGACTCTAACTTAATTTTCATTTGTATGTTTCTTCCATGCAGTAATTAATAAATTGAGCCTCACCATCAACCTTTTTGAACCTTTGTAAGCCACTGTTAAATTTTGTTAAATTCCAATGAACTTACTCAACTACCTCAACAAAATATATTGCTGCCTCTCTCTTTGAGTGAGCTGCATTCCACTCATTTGTGGGAGTCCCATACAGGCACAGCACCTGATCCTGGCCCCATGCATAGCAGAGCTTCTCACCACTCAGTTTGTGAGCTGTTAATAAGGCAGATATATGAGCATGTCCAGATTCTTTCCCTGTGGTGGAAGAATCAACCCCAACTTTCCTGGACTGAGCCTTGGCTACCTTCAAAAATCAGACGGCCCAAATTCCTGAGTTTTGACAATGCAATGGAAGATAACTCCATACTGGGAATGGATCAACTGCCGCTGTCTCATTAACCCTTTCTAAGGCTCACCATCCACATTAGCTGCAGGTTTGGGAAGGCAAGAGAAGTAATGAGATTATGGAAAAGAAGGGAGAGGGATGGGATAGAAAAAGTTGTGAACTGACCACAGGTGGTATTTATTTCTGTCTGGCGGCTGCATAGCCCAGTACAACCACCGCTCTCACACCAGTGATACAGTCATCAGCTAGGAATGAATGCAGGACCATGGAATGACAAGAAGTGCTTCACAAATGCTACTTTGCATTCTGTCTTGGCAAATTTCACCAGCAGAGGCTCAGGTACTCACCCAGCTGCCTTCGTTTCTCAGCGAGAACATCAGGGAACGGAGCTGAGGTATCGAACCAAGGTCCCGGCTGCGACACTTGCTGCTCCAGGACACCAGGGACATCAGCGCACGACACTGGGTTCGAGCACAGAAGCCCCACTTTAGCCTGAGCAGAACCTCCTCTGCTAACACGGTCTGCATGCAGATCAACCCCAAATCAGAGCAAAGCTACGAATGCAAAATCATCTCACAACGGAGGAGAAAATGCGCGACATCCGGAACAACGCGCGGCTCGTGCTACAGAGAACATGCACTGCACAACGCGAGAGGGTTCTGAGAGATCCTGCAGGCATCCCATGGTGAAGGCAGATAAATCCAGTTCATCATAAGTGCTTTTTGTCAGAGGGCTTAAGGAAATATGGGCAATAATGGAATAAGTGCTTGTCAGACCAGAATCCCAAGGGTGCACAAAGGATGTTGCCCCTGTGTACTGGCAAAGCTACTGAAGAACAACCTAAAGGCAGGCTTCTTGAAAACTAAACATTTATCTTGAATGCAAATGCTGGCCATGGCTAGGTTCAGAAGTCACTCCATATGGCATTTTCATGCCAAATTTTCCATGGAATTCTGGTAATTATCCAAACAGGACTCTGAATTTCATTCTGGATCAGGGTCTAAAGCATTAGAAATAAAGACAGGAATACTTATGAAGTAAAAGGCTCCAATCTCAGTATTAAGTTACTGCTATAAAAGTTCCTTTTTTTTGTACTGGATGCCGACATTTTACATTCAAGCCCTCTGAACTCAGTGTTTCAATTGTAGTACACACTCCGTGGCAGGAAAGTGCATGTTCTCTGCCTACACAGCAGGCACATAAAAAGAAAGAAAAAAAAAAGGAAAACCAATATAAGCCTGTGAGTGTTGAACAGTGCTGTGTGATATTACTGATTTATTAACTTGGCTTGATCAATAAGGCTATCATCAAGGGCACATTTAGTTTGCACATAAATTTCACTTTCTAACAAGCACTTTTGTGTGCTCACTTTGGTTTCCATAATCTGATCCAGGTCTCAGGAAGCTTTCTTTAAGGTAGAACAGAGAATTCTTTTTCTAAAAAAAGGATCAAAGTATACTCGGTCAACTCAAACAAAAGGACAGTCAGTACTGTAGAAACAGCATGCTTACCTTTCACAGCAAAAAGAAAAATAAGCCTATAGGTTCAGATTTATCACTGCCTTAAGTTCATCAACATCAATTGAGCTATTAAACTGTGGTTGAATTTGGTTCACAGCAATTTAAAAATTTCAACTTTCTTTGAGTGTCTTCCATCAGCAACATGCTAATTTAATGCATAATTTAAACTCCGCTGTCCTTTAATTCAGCGTTTGTAAATAATTAAAAAAGAACTAAAAATCCTTTTGCATTTATATAGCTGGCCCCCTCCCCCTTTTTCTACTGCAAAACAAAGATGACTTTTCAATCAAGAATTTATTTATTCTTTATATCTGAAAGTAAAAGCCATAGAAAAAACTAGGAGAAACTGATTTACAAGATAAAACAATTAGCTCCGGGATATGTACATTAAGACTAACTAATTTCACATCATATTTTAAGGAATGGAGGAGGAATCCCAGACATATTAGACTTTATTCAAATTCTACTGAAACGTTCAATTAAGAGCATCTTATGAAGGTAAGTTATGCAGTCACTAAAATTAAGATGTGAAAAACAGCATTAAAGTGCTACTTGTCGGAGACACTATGCACTTTAATAATCCATCCCTTTTCCTACACACAAGATAACATCTAAAATCTGGCTATTCCTGTAATTGCTCTGGTCTTCTTAAAATTTTTGGTTGTGTAGGAGAAATACAAATGTATTCCACAGTAAAAAATACTACATTCTCTTTTAAACCAAAATCACATATCTCAATGATTCCTATTAAAACCTTTTTTTTTTCTCTGCAGACAGATAAAAATGCCTTTTAAAACTCAAACAAGACTGTGTGAAAACAGCTCAAACCTATCCATCTCCCAGTTGGTTCTTAAAAAAAGGTAAACATTCCCCAAGCTGTTCTGACCAGACGCGACTGGCAGATCCTTTTTGAGAATGAGGTCTCAAGATGCAACCCTGCTTCCATTCAGATTCAGAGCTTTAATAACACAAGAAGTTCAGTGCAGGAGCAGGCAGTGGGGCAGTAATTTAATTTGATTTACAATAGAGTGCTAATATATGTTTTTTTCTGGAAACACAGTCACCATTTTCTCCAGTTTCTCTGCTCTGTATGTTTTACATCAAATCATTCCTGCTCATTTTATTTCCGTATCTCCATGCTACCAGTAGGAAGCTGCCCAGTTCTCCTGTTTTCCTTGGACTAGCATGACTGCTTCAGACGCCTCAACCACCACCCTTCTAAAAGATTTATGGCAAACACATTGCATCCCAAGCTATAAATCTACCAAATGGCTATTAGACATACTTTGCTGTCCACAGCCACACGATTTAAAGTAAAACTGATAATGGTACATATAGGGCTACTGTTTCTAGTAGGCTTGTCAAAATTGTGCTACCTTGCCACACATTTTTCCCAGGCACCTCACTCTCATTTTTGGGGTGTGAATCAGGTGATCCTTCAGTATTACTCTGTTTCTGGCAACTTGTGATAATTTTTATTGTTTTAATATTAAATTCTTTTAGGCATCCAGTTTGAGTCATTGGACTCATTAAGAAGAGGAAAACCATCAAGGATGGAGAGTTTGGCCAAAGACTTCTGTGCTTTTGAAAATCCCCTGTTATGTATCTTTTAAAGAAAATTCATGCTGCGAAAAGCATAATACCGCCTACTCTCTTTGCTCACAGGAAGTTAACACAAAGTAAACCACCTCTAAAAATATTATCTCCCACTCAAGAAACTTCAGGGTGACAGGGAGAGACAGAGGGGTTATTGTGAGCCCTAAATAATGCAGGTTGGTTCTGCAAGCCGTGAAGGGAAGGATAAGCTAAAATTAAATGACCTTTGGTAGGGATACCTCACCTACATCAGCAAGTCTGTTATCTGATCTTCCTAATTCTCCTCCTCTGCTGTTGCAGGTCATGGTCCATCAGAAGCTGCTATTTCTGCTGGGATGGGTGCAAGTCAGACAGTGCCCTCGTAACCCCCCAGGAAGAACTGCCAGGGAGGCCAGCTCAGGGTCATCACAGGTAAAACCCCTTAAGAGGCAGCATGTCCCCTGCTGAACTTGCTGTGGCTTTCAGGAGAGGCAAAGGGAGTTCTAGCTGTCCTTCGTGCAACCATTGCCTCAGTCAAACTGAGCTGTAATAAAGCTTCAATTAGCACACAAATCTATAAATATCTAACACTGCAGAACAAAATGGCCAACTTTGGTCACAAATGTTGATCAGAGTGAGAGAAGAATCAAAATGGGACCATGCACCTACTCTGAAAAAAAAAGAAAGGAATGCTTTCCACTCAACAGGTGGAGATCAAAATAATCTTTATTGTGAATCCAAAATCTCCTTTCTCATGCATAGCACAGTTTTTGGAGTGACTGTTAGCTTCAGACAAGCACTGACTGTACACCAGACTATCCAGATCTTATTAGAACAAAGCACAGAGCCTTATCTTGTTTTTTACATTTATTGATGACTCTGTGCTAAATTTAAACACAGATCACATGTTGATTCTCTTAAAAAAATCACTGAATTAGTAAGAAAGTTGAGCCATTAGGCAAGATCTTCCACCAAACATGCATGTTTCAGAAAAAGCCACAGAGTTTGTGAGATTAAGATGCTTTGAAAGGAGATATAAAGTTGGACTAGATGATCGTTGTAGGTCCTTTCCCATTGAACAACTTCCATTTTATTCCTATCCTATCCTATCCTATCCTATCCTATCCTATCCTATCCTATCCTATCCTATCCCATCCTATCCTAATTCTATTCTATATAAAATAAGCAGATGTATATATATGCATATATATCTCCCCTCCTAATACTGAAATGTGGATGCTATTAAAATAGTCCTCTCTGCTTCTTTCTAAAAAAAGTCCAAACTTGTACTAGGAAAGAAAAACAAGAGGTAAAAGCTAACAGAGTAGCTGAGGACCCGCTTTTCTAATGCTGCATTTGATTAATTACATGATTTGTTTTCAATGACTGGTTCAATCAATCCTGATAAAATTAACAAAGACAATGATCAGAAATACCAGACTAAAACGCAATACAAATTATTTGGTTCCAGGGGATCCAATCAAAGGAAACAGGATTAAATTAAGCAGTGATAGGATTAAGGAGAAGTTGCTGTATAAAGTCAGAAATGTATTAGTACTTCGGGCCATTTGCTGTGTCTGTAGGTTGCCATTTCCAGATCTTCCTAGAGTTCTCAATACACTTTAAACAAAATTGAGTTTCTTAGGTATCACAGAGGTAATGTGGAAATAATTATAGTAATAATGATAATGATAATGATAATTATAATGTTACTATTATTTCACAGTTCCACAGTATGTGGGGCTCTGCTGCAGGAGGCACCCTCTAAAGGAAAAATACACCCCCATACACCCTCCTCCCCCAGCAGTCTGTACCTCAAGGAGTTTACAGTCCATGTGCACTACACAGAGATCAAAAGGTGACAGAATATCAGGACACAATCAAAAAGACAGAAAAACCTATTTAATTCTACAACGCTAGTGAAGCACAAAGATGAAAAAGCTACTGTTCGACAAGGACTGTTAATGAAGCTTGCCAGTGATACAGCTGAAAATGTAGTTCTTACCTAAAAATCAAATACAAGTAGCACAGGAGAAGTACTTCTATTTGCTGTGTACTAAGCTAAACCTCGAGCAGCTGACAAGGTCCTAAGCACTGAACAGAGATTTACCTTCAAATGCCTTGGACTCATGCTGGTTCAGCTGGACCCATTAGTGACCAGCTGCAAAGGGACTTTGTGTCCGATGTGAGGCAAAAGAAATGTCTGGGGACATCAGAAGCCAGCTCATTTGGGAGTAATTCAGAAAACATAAATGCTGAGTTAGAGTGAAACCAAACTCAATTCCTGCCCCTTTCTTCCACTAAGAGAATCGTTTAAAAGATAAATGAAGGATGTGGAGAGGTAGTCCCTAAGGACTTTTAATAAAGCTACTTTAGAATGCTGGCATGTTGTGCTGCTTGCAAATCCTGGCCCCATATGCTACATGGGCTGAGGAAGGACAGTGGACTGGATGTGCTGCTCACATGGCAGCACAAGACAGAGGAAACCTACACTGCCATTGATCACACTGTGCATGCTAGGGGATAAAGCAGAGAGAGGGTTTTCCCAGCTTTCAAATAAAGAAAAGGAGTGTGATGTAATCTGAACAAAAGGCAAGGCACATGTGAGCAGATCAAATCCAAATCAACAGTCCCACCCATCTTTGTCTCTTACAGAAGCATTCAGGATCTGTATGGGAAGACTCCTTCCCTATCTCTTGGTACAGTACCACTTCCATTTCTAGGTATGCACAGTTTAGTAGCTGCCAGCTGCCCATCCTGTCATCTGACAGGATTTAGTCACTTGTGATCACCCCAGGACATTCCATGCATGCAGGGAACAGATCAAGCTAAGTATTTCGGCAACTGAAAGCTGACCTCTGGAGTGTGGGCTGGTCTTTGTCCTAAAGGAAACCACTGGAGACATGAGACTAATTTCTGCTGGTCAGCAGGGTCAACGTTCACCCACAGTATCTGGTTTTTGTATGGCTATGGTCGTGTGTCCTATCCTTGCAGTTCACCATTTGCACCAGGTATTGATGCTGAAGGACTGTCCTTGCAAGACTGAAAATTTGATGAGCTGCTTTACTTACTGAGCTTGAGAAACTATTTAGAGAAACATCCGTCTCTCCCTTCCCACAACTTAAAGACTTAATATTTTATCTTTGTTTTCAGCTACGACAGTGAATAAATTTTAAAGCATCAGCTCTTCTCAGGCAAAAGACATTTGGCATTATGATTAAGAATATATTATTTCATCTCTTCTGTCCCCTTAAACAGTTTCTTATTTGTATGTGCGGGCTTTTTCTCATGCTCTGCCTTGCTATATTCTTTTTTCAATCTCATTGCAATTTTTTTCGTAAGTATTCTCAGTTCCATTTTCTTACTTTATTTTCCCCATGTCTCTATCTCTCTCCTCACCCTTTCTATCACGCTCTCTCCTAAGTGAAAAGAAAACCCAATTATACTCCTGTTAGAACTGAACTTTCAAATCCATCATGTGCTAGTGGGCTCAAAATTAGGCAAATAAATTCCCTCAACCCTACAAATTAAATTGAGTCTTTGCATATGTTCTTTTAAGAGCACAAAGATGTCAAGTATTCACCCAGCTGTCACAAAATATGATGAGCAGGCACTTTGAATTCATATAGATTTTCTAAATCGTCTGTCAGATTTAACAGAAATGCTAATGGATCCAAAAGTAAATTCTAATCTATCCTAAGTATCTGGTTATTATTTGTATTGCAGTAGGACTTGGAATTGCTAGTTGAGAATCAGGGCACAATCTCAATGCATGTCACATACAAAGATCATTTGGATGACGCGCAGGTATTATTTTGCACTTTCTCAATTTTTATCTCATTATTTTAACCAACACCCTCCTCGTAGGTATACTCAAGCTAATTTAAGAACAAAAGTACCATCAGCTTGTAAACATCATTACCTAATGTGTAAGCTATTGAAACCCAGGTCTTACATTTGCTAAAGGCAGAAACTGTCTCCCAAGTGAAGATTTTGAAGGAAAAAAAGCTACCAAGAAGGTCAGACTTTGCCCATGTTTCATTTTGGTCAAAGCTCACTGTAGAAGGAGAGCAAACAGCCTCAGCATATGGATGGGAACTTGCATGGAGCTGCCAATGCCAGCAGGTTGGACATTCCACAGTGCATCTGTACCTGGCCTGTGCGGGTCCAGCACGTCCCAAACATGTAGGACTTGCTACCCTGGCACTGAATACCTGTGCAGGACCTATTCAGTGGTCAACCTGACACACACTCAGGGAACCTGCGATGGCATGAACACATCCTGGGGAGTTGTTCTCTATGTACTACCCTGGTTGCTTGTCTAAGAACCTATTAGGGCACTGCATAAGGCAGGAGGGTGGCACATCCTGGCTGTCAGTGATAATCCACTGCCAAAATCAATACGGTTGGCAAGCTTGCTTCACGGATATTAATGATCACAGAGCACATTTCCCAAGAATGTGTTGTCAGTCCCATTGTCCAATTTCAACTCCAGTAATTACATTTCTGCCTGCCTAATATTCCCCTGTCGCTTTGAGGAGATGCAGGAGCCCTCTCATCCAGTCCCACGTTGCTTCAAGGCATCACGGCCACGTTCAGCACCAAGCTGGACACGTGGACACAGCTTTCCCTGTTTATATTTTACACAGCAGTTACTACCTTAACAGCTTTGTGATTCTCAAAGAGGTGAAAAGTGTAAGATACTGTTGTTGCTGTTATTTAAAAAATGATTTATTTCCTTCTGGAACTAGTCGTCTTGAGACACCTTTTAATTTCCTTCTCTTTCATGAATAGATTTGTACATTTAAAATATTTACCAAAGGTTGTGCTAGGTAGGTCTCAGTTTTGTTTTCTTTTTTATTTCACTAATAAAAGTAAAATATCTATAAAATGTGACTGTCTACAGCTTTTCAACACCCAGCTTCAGGGAGTTCAAGCACTTTCAGATCTAGCCAGGAGAACTAACTCCACTGGCAAACTAAAAATCTGCCTTTCTCAGTGGAATAAAACTCCTGTTTACAGCTGTATAGGGCATAAATAGGAGGTTTTAAACTTGTGACATTTTCATGTCTGGAAAAGCTGTCACTCGCCCAGCACAGCATCTTACCTCGAGCTGTAAGCCCAGGGACATCAGTAGCATTAGCTCAGCTGTAAGATTACCAGAGGGAAAGAATGGTGTAGCTAAAACACTTCAAAAGCCTCCAAAAAGTCTTTCCTATATTCAGAAAACAGAAGTTTCCTCGATGGGAAGGGACCTGTATTTCCAGCTGTATGTGCCTGCAATCTTGCTTTTCAAAAATTTCTTGGTTGAGCTCAACTGACCAACTCCTGCCCATGGGAATCCTTCTTGGGAAAGATCTCTGAATGCACAAAGTGAGGGAAAGCACCGGGGTTTAACATTTTTAAATATTAAAGGCTAGACAATTGTTGGAGGCTGCTCTGAGCCAGAAACTGGTCAGATCAATCCTGTAAATATGGTTTTGTGGGCAAAGGAAGATGTGCTGCATACAAGTCATCATCAGTCGCCTTTGTCTGCATTCCCTGCACTCCTCCCCCTTCCCAAAGGGACCATTTGGAGTGTTTAAACAACTGCAATTTTAAATTGACACCCTTAAGCATATTTTGCATTAAAATGTAAAAAGAATGCCAAACAAAACAAGCCCAGCAAAAAATAAGAACCAGAAAAGTATGCATATGAGAAAGACTAATAAAGTGTGAGTGCATGAATGTATTCTGGAGCATTTGCATGTGTCAGAGGGAGTAGAAAGGAGGTGAGCAGATGATGAGAAAACAAGAGATGAGACACAGAGTGACAGAAAAAAAGCACCAGTTCAGGAAAAAAGAAGCAGAGAGGAAAAAGACTGTTGTGCAGATAAGCAAAGCCTCTGTGTACAACATGGGGGGAATTTTTAGAACACTGAGCTTTTATCTACTAACATCAATAGGGTTATTATAACTAACCTGGTAAGATCTAGGGGCAGCAGCTAAATGGTGTAATACAGGTACCTAATTTCAGTGTCATGCCTACTTCTCTCCATCGGCTCTGTTAGAAGCTGGAGTCTGGCAGCCCTGGATAACAAGTGGTCTAAATTACTCATCAGTCTCCAGATGGTAGGAGCCATTGTAAACTCTCTGACTATGCCCCCGTGTGCACTGCAGCAAAACCAGAGGGAAAAAGGGAAAAAAATATGACAAAGAACATCATCCAGCTATATTACAAGCAGAAGAAAGAAATTCAGGAACTCTATGAAGAGAATGAAGACCTAAACCAAAGGAGATGGGATAGTGGAAGTTAAATTACCTGTGCAGAAAACCTGAATGTATAAAGATTCAAAAGAAAATATAGTCTATGCATCTGCAGTTTAGTGCATCTACAGGGAAAAAAACCAATCCCCTCCCCAAAGAAACCCCTAAACTAAACTGAAAGGAATACATAGGAAGGAGGGATATTTTTTGTTTTGAAGTATCTAGTTCCTAATTTAATCTTAATCCACTCTGACATTTATTCTCATGGATAATTCAGTATAAAAATTTAGGGCAGAAAAAGAATCTATAAAAATAATAAGAGGTGCTTGCAAGGGCAGTATCAGCAAAAATTGCCCTTGTGTAAAAATAGTTCCTATTGCTTTGTGTCCCACTCAGCTTCAGGCAATGTACCAAGATCCCACGAAATACTTTTTTTCCCCTTGTGCAATCATTTGTGGCTCTCATCCAGCCTCTGATTATGCTAATTGTATTTGATGGAATTTGTATGTACTCTCCTTTGCTCTCGTCTCAGCTGAACATACACAAGATGCATTTTTAATTTTTAACTCTTCAAAAATAAATATATAACGCAACTTTCTCCCCAAGGTTGTGTAAAAGTCAACCTTATTACTACTTATAAACAGCAAATATACAGCCTTTATTACTAGCAAAACAAATAACCCTTTCTATATTAATATGTTGCAACAAAGCTTTTAGTTAGTGTGAGAGGAATGTCATAATGTAGGAGTTTATATAACACAGTCTGATCATGTCACCTAGACACAATTTCGTCTGCATTAAATTAAATCCACCATCATAAGAACTGCAACTTTAATAAAGATACAGGCAGGTTGGCCAGATCAAAAGCCTACATCATTTTGAGAGACACTCAAAACAAGAGAGACAATGAGCTGTTGCAAAACCATTCCCAAGGGCTAGCAATAAAGCCCAGGACTTAAATTCCTGAATAAATCTCTTTTTTCCTTTTCCCGTTTAAAAAGCATTCTTTACCAAGTTACTAAACATCAAAACCCACTTGATTTTGCTGAGACAAAACGAGATGACCTTAATGGCCACAATCCAGTTTTCTTGACTGTCTTCAAGGTCCCCAAATGCAGCAGAAACTGGGTTATTTCATACTTCATGGAGATCCTCTGAACCTCTAAATTATTCTTTCATTTTACTAACTGAAAGCTAAAGAAAAATATAATTGCAAGAGTAAAGGACTTGCTTCCCCTTCTAAATCGAAACAGGACTGGCTTTTCATCCTTTATTTAAGTGAATTTTAGTGAAAAACATCCAACAGGCTGCCCTGTGCACCACAGCTCTGCTCTCCCGCAGCTAAAGCCTCCCATTGCCCGACAGTATCCTTGGGACAGGACAGGACACTCACTTCCCAGAGCATCTCAGAGCATCTCAGTGTGGGACCATCCAGACTGACCACCAAAGCTGGCAATGCCTCCTAGGGCCACATTTTCAGGGGTACTCAACTGTCTTAATAACACAGGGAGGCACCAAAGGGATTTCTGTAAGTGCCAAGGCAGAGAGGGCACTTGATTTCTGCCCAAGTCCAGACAGATGAAGTTAGGATGGCCAAACCTGAAGCTTGAAAATCCAGAGGCATCTAAAGGCTTTTGAAACCCAGACTTGGGGAGTTTATCATCTCCAAAAATGGGACATGGGTGCATTTGGAAACATGAGCTGCTACCTGCATTCAGGAGTGTCAGCAGAAAGGAGGCAGGGGATGCAGGCTGGACAGGAGGTTTGGGCACATTCCCTTTTGCCTCCAAGCTCCGACACACGTGTATGTTCACACCTCTGAAGGAGACAGTGATCAGCCATTACCCTACTCATACTAGAGCTTTGACCAAATGTGTTTTGTTATTTTCCAGGCATCTGATGTGCTTGTGCAAATTACTGGTGTAAACATTAGTTCTGGAAGCTGGGTCCCCAGGCACCCATAGTTAGGGATCCTCATAGGAGCAGGCAGCCTGTCTGAGATGGGCTCCCTGAGCTGTTTGCTCGGAGTGAGAGCTCTTTGCATGTCAGAATCTGCCATGTGAATCTATCCGTGGTGGAACTGGCTCTTTTCCTCAGTCTTTGTTTCTTCATTCTCCACCCTTGTACAATGAACTGACTGCCAACCACTTCTCTTGCAAGGGTGGCCGCACTTCACTAGTAAAATGTATATCATTTATTTGGAGATCAGTCTAAAAGTAACTCTATTAAAAAAAAAAAAAAGGAAAAAAAAAGATTCTTCAAAGCTCTTGGCATCCCTGACACACTCTCTGAACACAATACTAAAGCAGCTACAAAACATAAATCACCCAAAATAACAGAAACACTTCTGTGCACCTCATGTGTCTGCTACTACCTAAAGTCTTTGTGATTCTTCAAGCACAGTTGTTATATACATGCAAATTTTAATTAAGGGAAAACTTGGCTGAATACTAGATAAAATTATTTGTTGTATAGTATATTTGAAAAGCAATGCATCATTCTAATAGATTATTCAGTGGATATTTGTAACCTTCTATAGAAGTGTTTAGCTAATGCAAAAAAAAAAGGAGATTAATTGAATAATTTATTTGATGGACAACAGCATTATTCATCAAATACATTATTCAACTAGTCGTATTCAACCAATACTAATTAAAAGCAGAGAGACAATTGCTTTCAAGTACAACTCATTCAGATACCAGTTTTGGTTCCATTAGGAAAAGGGTCTTTGCAGGGCAATGTCTCAATGCAAGTGTAGATGGTGTAGATATTCTTTGTTCTAAAAGAGCCATGTCCTGCATCACAGTGTCCTTGACCAAATACATCTGCATGACCGTGGCAGGATTTGCACCTCTTAATAAATTGCCTGCCTATACTAGGGCAGGATCTGAGCATCCTCAACTGGGGAGGTATTTTAGCACATGGAATAGATTAAATGAGTGTATTTAATTTGCAACCTGCAGGGTAGATCCAACTTGCCAACTGCTCCAACAACACTCTTCTTGGGCGCTTCCAGATCCGAGAAAGAAGTACTCTGGCATTTCCTTTGCTAATAGGTTTCCCAGGTGTTTTGCAAACTCTCTTCCGTCCAGTGACCAACACCCATAATTACCTGATAAAGGCACAACTGTTTCCTTACCCAGCGTGGTGCCACTCCATGCCTATGTCCCATCGTGCTGCAGGACCACAGAGCATAACAAGCATTCCTTATATAAGCTACGGTGTCACCAGGCATGTCCCCAGCAGAGCCTGTGCCGCTCTGGGACGAGCCAGTGAAACCATCTGTGATCCAGACACATCAGCTTCTTCAGTTACACCAGCACAAACACTTTGGTATTACTTATCTAGCAAGGAACAATCGGGTTTTAAGAGCAAAAGGCTAACGGACAAGTCCAACCCATTGAGAGAAAAAGCAAAGACCATATCTTAAATCCCAAGTAATGACCTCCTAGCAGCACACAAGCGTGGAGAAATGCTCATTCCCCACAGATGGGAAAACCACCATCTGAATAAAACCAGCTTCGTGATCGCGACAGAAGGCACATTTAATATAGCCTGCACATGGCAAGGAATAAATATCATGCTAGGACTTTACAGATGTAATAAACCCTTGTTAAGTGCCCACCCAATACACTGCGGAGAAGACAGCCATAAAAGTTGGCAAATAAAGACCCTCTTAAAGTTTAGTATGCTTCTAAAAATATTTTACTATTTAACCAAATATTTCCCCATATTTGAGGGGGTTCTAGGATAATTTTTAGGGAATAAAGTTCAAAACAGTACAGGAAAATTTGGCTCATGCTGTATTAACTGAAACAAGTTTTCTAGCTTAATTTACCCTACTATTTTAAGCAGAGTTTCTTTTAATGATTCAGGACACATTTCCACTCTAATCCCCTACTCCCGTTTGGAAGGAAACAGATGAATGTGATGAAATGCAATGAAGATGATAAATTCATGCCACTTGAAAAGTGGCAAATGACATTTACTGGTCTCTCAGTTCCCATTTCATGATTGATATAGAACTATAAACAAGAAAATAAGTACTGTTAAAAATCTTTCTATACAGTGGCAAGTAGGGTTTTAATGGTGGTTTGCCACTGCTTATTAACAAGCCATAGCAGTTGCTGCACACTGATCAGTAACCGCGCAGGAGCTCAGCCTACTGTAGAAGTCCTGAGTCTATGTACTTTCAATTTTAGAGCATAACCATCATACGCTCCACAAACCAATGAAATTTCTAATAATACAAACCAATGATGTGTTAAATTGAGACACTTCTAGCTTGAATGCCAAAAACTTCACTACGATTTAAAGGATCTGTAGTTACCTTTCTCTATCAATTTACTGTTAATTTGCTACCATTGGAGCAATTTACAAAAAGGAAAAAAAAAAGGTAATATTTTATTTAATTTCTAATACCAATCCTGGTCATTTCCAATACACACTCAAATGCCATTTATTGTACAAAATGCAATATAGTCATTCAAGAGGAGTAATAGATGCAATGAGAAGTGCTGGGGGGGAGCAGGTAAAAAGAAATCACTCTGCAAAATATCTGCATTTAGAAATAGGTGGCAATTTTCACCGCTCCCCTTAGGAGAGGCAAAGACATTAACAAAAGTTTAAGTCATAAATGTTTGCCTATTTCATCTATATCACTCATTATATATTTTGTTTATTATTCATTACACAGTTTTGCTACCGAGTTTACTTCCAGCATATTGTAGCTTTACAGATAATCTGTATCAAACAGCATGAGAATGGCCTACAAAAATGTGAGACTTTCTAAATGTGCCTCCTCCCTTATTTCAACTTCTCAAGACAGCACCCAACTATGTATTATTTATCTGTTTGTACTTTATACCAAAATCAGACACACGGCAAGTCTTTTTCCCCTCAATATCTTGTTCCCACTTTCTACTTAGATACCAAGATAAATTATAATGACCTTGCATGAATCACACTGACGTCAAGCAGACTAGTCCATGGAATAATGATGAAAATACTGTTCAATCTCTGTCTCCAGGGCTCTCTAACAGTCCTTTAAAATCCTTGCCACATTTTTACACAGGCAGATAGTGATACTACAAGGGGGAACAGTTTGAAACTAAAAGAGGAGAGATGTAGATTACATTAGAACAAGTTGTGAGACACTGGCACAGGTTGCCCAAAGAAGCTGTGGCTGCCCCACCCCCGGAAGTGTTGAAGGCCAGGTTGGATGGGCAACCTGGTCTAGTGGAAGATGTCCTGCTCATGGCAGGGAGGTTGGAAAGAGATGTTCCTGGAAAGAGATATTCCTTACAGTCCCTTCCAATACCAGCCTTTTTATAATCCTATGATCTTTCCACTCTCCAACTGGCTTCTGAGGCAAATAGAAAGCTCAAAAAAGAATGGAAACTGGTTGGGGTCAATTCAGGCCCCTGTAAGAAAGAACATTTAAAATTGGCTTTGCATTTAAACTATTGTTTAGCCAGAGTAGATGTGGCCTTCAGCAAAGCAGGATACACTGAAACCACTGTAATTCTTTGTGCAGCAGTTACACTGCTCAGAAATTTGAGAAATTTCAAGCTTTGCTACTAGACGACAATGGAACATAGCTCAGGTCAAGCCAATCCCTAGCAGAAACTTACTGAATGCAGCTCTACCAAGTATAGATCTGACCCTCTGGGTTCAGGTACAAGGTTAGAAATTGATAAGTTAATTGTCCAACATCAGAGTCTGCAGCAAAAGCAGTTGAAACAATTAAATGTTAACTTTTTATATCAAGGGACAGCAGGAAAGATACCTCACCCATCAGCATCTCCTACTGACCTCCAGCTGGCTGGGTATCATCACACTCAGACTACCTTGTTATGTGCCAAATTCAGTGCACAGTGGAGAGAAAGGGCAACCAAAGATCTCAGACCTCACTTGTGAGTAGAAAGTGCTAAGCACTCAGATTGCCTCATGGACATGGTATTTAATAAGCTGCCCTGGAACACTGTTCCATCTGTCCTTGGTTCAACACCCATCCTCTGCACTGCTGGAAAGCCCATTAAAGCAATACAGTTTACTGCAAGAAGGTATCTGCAGGCACTGTGGCCCCAGACACAAAAGGAGAACAGAAGAGACTTTAAAATAGCTCCTGCATTGCCACAAACTCAGTGTTAAGAGTATTATGTTGAAATGAAGAGCTGGACTACTGGAGAAGGTCTTAAATAATTTTTGTTCTGTGATTTATAAAATCCTAGTGCAACTTAAGTTGGATCACCTTGAGGCCATCTAGTCCAACCTCCTGCTCAAAGCAGGGCCAACCCAAAAGGCAGATCAGATTGCCCAGTGGAGTCTGGAATATCTCCAAGGATGAAGATGTTACACCTTCTTTAGGCGACCTGCTCTAGTGTTTGACCCCCTCATTTTGTTCTTACTATCTAACTGGAACCTCCCTTGCTTTAGCCGGTGACTGTTGCCTCTTCTCCTTCTGCTGTGCTCCTCAGAGAAGAGCCTGGCTCTGCCAGACCCCTGAGGAACCACTCACCAAATTCATGCCATGATCACAACTGTCCAAGAGTAGTAGTCCAGCAAATTTTTCACCCACCTTTCTTAGTATACCCTTCCAAAATATGGAAATAATAGCTCCAATTTCTGTAAAAGGGTACTATGGGAGATCTGCCAAAAGCCTTGCTTAGGTCAAAGTGAGTGACTAAGTGGCCCCTAGGCCAATGTTCTTCTACCATGGACAGTAATTTAGTCCTCCAAACTCTGCCATTAGGAATGGAGCTGGGGAGACCTGAGAGCAGACCATCCTTGGATGCTAGTGCCCGATGCTCTACTATTCTTGCTCTGAGGGTATGTCCTTTGGTGTCCTTGTATGTCCTTTCCCCTTTTCCTGGGGAAAAATCTGAGATTCATCTGGGCTTGATGATTTCCCTGATTTCTAAGAACATAATACACATTTGTAGAGAAAGAAAACACTGGTGTTTATATCTAAAGAAAGCACTATTATCTGCTGTCTGCTGAAGAGAAACAAGCACTATGGGACACACAGAAACACAAATCTTTCAGCAAATCACTTGAATATAAGGTAATTTGGTGAAAGCTCTTGTATCACTTGGTAAAGTCTATGTCATGGGAATTGTGGGCCCTAAGGCATAAAGATCCCTTATGCCGTTTATCGATACTGTGCCGTTCCTTTGGCAACAGTAAGGTCCAGCCCCAGTGTGACTTGGGGAAAATGGTCTCAGGACTGAGTGTGGGAAATCGGAACAGGAAAAAATGAATAACATGCTCTTTAAAATGAGGTAATTTGCAGCTGTGAATGTCAGGCATGAGTTTAGAAGACCTTACCTGATCTTTCATGAGTTTTAGATTCTCTACGGTTTAGTTGAAAGCTCCCCTGCTCCTTTCAAGGAGACATCATTTGGTTCTCTGTGCTGTTTGCCAGTGTGCTTCTGCACACACATCTGTATTTATACATGCAAATAAACTACACTTTTCTACAGCACATATTCCTTCTTCGTCACTTACAAACTTGCAACTCCCTAAGCATTAATTCCTGACCAGTTTCTCAGTATTAAACACAATGGTTGTGCTGCTCATATTGCTTTTACCAACTGTCAAACCTTTTTTTGGAAACACAAAGATTTAGAGAAGCAAAAATGGGCACCGGCTGCAAAGTCTTACCAAATCTAATATTTTCTTATTTGTCTTTTTTTTTTTTTGTTAGTTGAACACCAACAAATGCCTTCTTACAGGCAGGGAGGTGATACTGATTGCCTATTGTAAACTTTGATTCTACAGGTTTAACTGTATGCTCTGCCTCCAGCTAAATGTTGAGCTTCAGCCTTCCAGATGTCAATGTTTGTGCTTTGACACACATTCTGACAGATGAAAGTTTAGTCACAGAAGAATAAACTTCTTAATGGTTTTAGTTATGTTATAAGCGACAAGATTTGCCACTAAAAAGTTTCTTTATTATAAAAATACTATCAATGAAAATGCTGAGAAACTAACTGGTAATTGCAATGCAATTCAACATTTCTTTCAATTTTCTTTAAACTTAAAATTTCTTTTCATTCCCAATGAACTTTTCATCCATCACATACCCCCATAAAATCATAGAATTATTAAGGTTAGAAAAGACCTCTAAGATCAGGTCTCACAGTTAACCCAGCACGGCCGTGTTTACCACTAAACTATGTCCCCAAGTGCCACATCCACATGCTTTTTGAACACTTCCAGGGATTGTGACTTCATCACTTCCGTGGGCAGCCTCTTCCAATGCCTGACCATTCCTTCAGTGAAGAAATTTTTCCTAATATCCAACCTAAACCTTCACTAGTGCAACTTGAGGCCATTTCCTCTCATCCTGTCCCTCGTTACCTGGGAGAAGAGACTGGCCCCCACTTTGCTATAACCTCCTTTCACGCAGTGAAAGGTCACCCCTGAGCCTCCTTTTCTCCAAAATTTCAAAGTGACTTTGAAATAAGATCAACCACAAATATTAGTGAAAAAAAACCCCTTAGCATTCTTAAAAGAGAAAAGTCCTGATTTCCAATGTCTTTTCTTTGTGTTAGCCTTTTTTTTACCCCCTCTAAAGAAAGCTGCAGAGGAACATAGGTGTCTTGCTCAGCAGTGATCACTGTGATGGAGAAAGAGAGAAAACATGTAGTATTTAATCAGAAATACCCTGAGATGTTTCTTTGAATGCCTTTTACACCACTTCCATCAGATACATTTCACCCCATTTAAAACACTAAGCTGCCTTATAGGAGGTCTTGCTCCCTGCAGAAAACCAACCAGATGCTCTGTTGTCCCTCTACTCTTCCAGAAAATGACCTGGAGCTAAAAATTCTCTTGTTTTCTCATGGATGGGAGAAAACTTCATATGCATGACAATTTCTTAAATACCTGTAAGCTACCTTTGAAATAATCAGTGCTTACTAAACTTGTGTAAAAGGCAAAGGCAAAAGTTAACACCAGCTCTGCACTACTGAGCTACAGAAATTCTTTTGATCTTAATGACTGTAAATGCAAACTGCTTTCTAATGCAATTCATCCTTTTACACTGCCGTCCTGTTCTCCTCTCCATCACCATTTATACTTCTCCAGAAACTCTTCTTACCTTGATATACAGCTCCTGAGCTCTCTGCTCCTTTCCTGCCTTCAATACCAGTATCCATTGACTTCCCATCTTGTCAATGTATCTATGGAAAACTTCAGAAGAATAGATGCAGTGCTATTTTTTGGACATTTTACTTGAGTACCTTCCCTCCACTCATCAGTTATCACTGTTTGTGTATAGACCACATTCAACATCTGCAGTGCAAACTTTTCTGCATCAGAACAGCACTCAGCTCAATTTTCAGCTTCATGGCACCGCTTGGTGACTCCAAGCCATCATGCTGTCTTTGAGCAGAATGCAAGACAAGATTAAGATCGGTAGCACAGTTCACCTCTACCAAACATGACCTGGATGGCAGTTACTACTCCTGTACTCATCACAGAGCCAAGCAGAATTTACACTTGGTAGACCCCACCTGGATGATCACCACCATACTGCATTTCCTTTGACCCTATGGACATGAAGGCTGTATCCCTACCAATCTACCAAGTAGTGCCAACTTTTGTGATGTGACTGGGAGCTGTTTGGGAGATTTTCAGTTGGGTCGAGACAAAATTGTACCGAGAACCATTGACACAAATGAGCATTACTCAGTGCCACGGAGCCAGATTGTATCTATTCACTGACACTGCTTAACCTAATGGTAAACATGCCACCTCCACTCACTAAAGAGGGACATTTACAAGCTTTAGTTTCTACATAGTTTTTGCCATAGAACTGTTTTTAATATCACAGACATTCAATTGCAGCATCACTGTCATTTTCCAAAACATAAGCGCTCAAAATGCCGCTAAATTCTAAAAATGGTCTAAATAATATCTGTGTTTGTAGAAGTTCAGCTTAATTTACAGATTCTGAAAGAGCACTGTTTAGGCTTACAACTGTCTGAAGTGATAAAAAATAAAACCCTGAAACGAACACATCCATGGATTCTCATTAGAGCCCTAAGAAGTGAAAAGACTGTAGTGCCGGCACACCGTGTCAGGGGAGACACAAAGAAAACACCCCATGAGCACAAGGAACATTCAGACTCTGCAGAAGAACCCCAGTGCTGAAGGAGCCGAAGGGGTTTTATCATAAGCAGCTAAAGACTGGTTGCACTGAGCCTGACAATGTTTTCCTAAGCTGGAACGACAGAAGGGCAGCACTTTATGCAGTTTGCAACCAAAGACTAATTCAATGTCCCAAATTCTTCCCTGTAGCCATTTCAATGACTTCAAGGGATCTATTTTGCCAAAAGTATTATGAGAATATTTTTATTTCGATAAAATGGCTACCTTGCCAGAATTAATTCCGACAGATGTTTTAGCAATTACAAAATCACTTAACTAATTATCTCAAATACCTTTTTGGCCATCTCCACTATGATAAACACCTCAAACTAAATTATACTGAATAAACCACAGTGGGATTGTATAAAACCTTGGCTTTGGGAGAGGCAGGATGGAAGCTAGTGCTTGGTACTTAATGTCATCAGCATTATAACGATTCAGCTAGAGTATATATAATTTTGTTGCTGACCTTACATTATTATATAATTAAGGTAATTTAAGTAATTACTTGCTAAAAAGACTAATTTTGTTCATCAATGTAAAGACTCTCAAAGCACAGCAATATGAGGGAATTAGATTCCAATACAGCAATTTGGGGAGAATCAGAACCTCCAGTGAATAAAGTGAAATGGGAGTAAGCAGTAAAAAAGAAGAAAGGACAGTAAAAGTTCATGAAACTTGGTCACTACTCTTTGTTCTGACACAGACATCCCCTGAAACTCCCAGCACTCTAAACACAGTAAAATTTTTCTTGTTGCATATAAAATATCCACCATGAGACTTGAAACTGTAAACTTAAATTTAATAAGGAGCTAAAACTTTCCCAAGCCAGACAAGCAAAAATCTTTCCTTAGGGATGTCTGTAATCACAGTGACTCTTCTGGAGATAATTTTGCCTCCCCTTCAAAATGAGATTATCCTAGAAGATCCCAGCAAATTAACTCTTGAATTGAGTACACCGAGTATGCAGCAACCTCAGTTATTTACAGCCATAAGTTCATCCATAAAAATAGCCCACCTCATTCCTGCACAATAATGCAATTTTAAATGGCAGAGCTTTTCCTCTGAAGAAATGTCTTATTAAAAATGATCATAATAGACACTGATGTCTTTTGCAAACTTACCAGGAATTAAAAGGAAGAATCTGATATCAAAAGAATATTAAATTTGAGAAACTTCAAGTGAAGCTTTTTGGATTACTTTCAATTCATTATTTCTTTTAGAGGTGATAACCTCCTTGTTTACCTGTGTTCAGACTCTTCTCGAACTTCTTCTGTATTTAAACTTTGTAAAAAAAATAATTCCTTTAACAGAAAATAATTTATCCAGCTTTAAATCCTGTTTGTGGTTTAACCTGATGGTATTTTGAACTTGATGATGACATATACCTGCTTTTATGACCAGAGAAAGATTCTGTTACAAGTAATCAATATTTTGTCCGTTTAATAACTACGGAATTGCTTGAGTATACAACTGAGGAGTTAAATATTTGGCAGGGCTATGAAACATGTTAATTAAAATCTTAAGTTACAAGAAGCCTATGAAAGGATTTAATAGAAGAAGTTACACTTGAAGAGACTATTTTAGTACTTCAAGCAAGTGTGCCCTGTTAATAATATAAAGTTTCAAAGTACTTTATCTATAAAGCCAAGAGACTTTGATATACACAATCTATATTTTTAATGCAAGTGAGAGAGCTTTCAAGCATTCTTAAGAATATCAAGCTTAAGAATTTATGGGATTGCAATGATATTGTGAAGGATATAGGTTCTCAAAACAAAATTTCAAAGGCATTACAGAACCTAATGAATTAGGAATGGAAACTACTGTCCAATTCAAATACATCACTGCAGAGAAACTCACCACTGACCACATACATAAGAGAGACGAGGCAAAAGGAGGATCCCAAACAGCCCCCAAAGTATCTGACAGCACTTTGAAAAATTTCTTCATTGCTCAGATATGAAGAAATGAAAGTACTTGCAGAGTTTTACCTGTTACTGATGTCACTTTTAGTTGAGCATTGAAATGCTGTTGGAACCTGAGTTTTATCAAATCATTGCATTAAACTCCAAACACCCAGATCAGGTGAATCAACAAAGGTAAGGCAGAGTTATGAGAGATCTAACTTGAACTTCAGATGCTTGATTTTCCTTAAACTTTCTGTCTCAAACAATTCTTTAAACAAATTGGAGGTTAAATGACACTGAGCTTTTAAAAACTTTTAAAAGCTTTTAAAACTTCCATAGCTGCTTTACCAAGTCATAGAATTAAAGCTTTTCTCCTATTACAAAGCTTCCTGGGATTTACTTTGTTTTCTCACAATTTTTTTAGTTTTGCTAGGTCAAAAAAGAGACTCACCTTTCTAAATAGATTTGTCATTAGAACTGGCTGGATTATCTATGATAATTATCTGTGCTCCATCTTTGGACTTAATACCACTTGCCTCCACAATAGGAGTAGGTATGATTCGCGTGGGTGATGCAGTTTGAATCTTTCCCAGGGAATAACGGAACAAATGTGGAGCTTTATTGCTTTTTTTTTTTTGACATCTTTTTTATATTTAGAGAGAAAAAAATCCCCAGATTTGTGATTAATAACTTCGTTTGCTTACTTCTGTCAGGTTTTCCTCCAGGGCATGGTAAGAATCTTTACAGTATGACACTAATAGGACTGTCATGTCCCTGAAATTGCATCTCATAAACAATTACATGTAATTCAGTTCTTGGCTTCCTAAGAGTCTTCCTCAAAGGCTACATTATTTGGTTTCTGACTCTAAAACATTTTCTCTGTTGTATCTACCAGCACTAAAAACGATAAGAGACTTCATCAAAGCCTAGTGCTGCCCTATGACGTAGAAAACCTTTTCATTCTTTAACATGGGGGACAAAGACTAAAGGGATCCAGATGCTGGGAGCTGTAGAAGGGTACATTCAAATGGGAAATAAGGTGAAGGTTTTAACATTAGTTAACCACTGGAACATACTGTCAAGGAGGATTGCCCATTATGAATCAGACTAAGGATGAAGGGGAGTTTCAAGCCATGTTGCTCCAACATCAATTATCAGATCTGTTCCAGGATCACTGGCTCATACTCTATGGCCTTTCAGAAGGTAATCACAGGCATTATCTGTGGCCCTAAATTCTGTAAATATATGGAGGAAAAAAATCTCTTATATGTTGGCCGAAGTGGTTATGAAGAAATAAAATGTGTCACAGGTTATACATATATGCAGTGATAAGAGGAATACAACAGACTACTAATAAATACCATTGACTGGCTTGAAGAGGGTTGATCTCCAAGTGCTTTCATTTGGAAAAAATGGTGGATAAGTTTGGGTTTGGGCTAGCAAAATACAGTGGAAAGCTGTGATAGGTCTGAGGAGTAAAAAGTCTGGAGAGCTGTGTTTTAGCAATGGAATACTGAGGGATAGACTTTTGCTGTAGAAATGGGACCTTCTCCTTTCACCCCCAAATAATTTTTAGCAATTTTAACATCTATGGGATATAGAACTTATATTTTCCATATGCTAGAGGACAAAATGTATTTGTTTTTATTGTCTGCTTGTGAAGTAGTGTTAATCATGTATTTCCCTCTGTATTAGTGTCATCATCTAAGGAATGTGTAAACCTCCCAGATCCTGACTGAAGGGTTCCTTCCTTTCCTGCATGAATGAAGGACTCAAATGGTTTAAGAAGTACAGCCAGGCCTTATGTCTGTGGGCCCTGTGTCAGACATCTACAAACACTTTCATCCACATAAATGATAGACAGCACTAAAGAGAAAATGAAAACAATTCTATAAACCTCATGCAGTCCAGGTTTTCAGTGTGAACATTAATGTGCTCATCATTCTTCAGAATTGAGCCACTTCTAGAGGAACTTCAAAACTCAAATATAGTAAGCAGGATGAAATATTTTCAGTCATGAAATATTTCCATTGCACCTTACAACTTGGGAATCTGTTGGATGAAAAATTCACTTCCAGGAATAAAATAAAATAATATGACAATGGGAGAAAATTATGGTTGTAAAATATTTACTTCCATCCCTGAGCATGTAAGCTCCTGCTGTCCTTGGTGGGAATAAATCTGATAACCATTCTAACACGTAATTCAAACAAAAGGTGTATCATATCCACCAGTGTCAAGAAACTGACTTCATGACACATAGGCAGTATGTCTGCTGATGCTGATTTTTTCATCTAATTCTATGTTCTCCAATTGACCTGCAGCCTCCTTACTTCTGGAGCTATTAGCATCCACTCTATGGCTTCAAGGCTATTTCCTGAAATTGTCCTTTTTATAATATTAGTCTAGTAAGGCTGGCATGAAATAAAACCCTGACAAGCAATCAAAGACTAAGTTATCTTCTAAAGGAGTTTCCCTAGAGAATCAGGTCAAAAGCCTACTTCCAGCCTCGAACACTTGGAAGACATGAAAGAAAGCTTTGTTTTAGAAGCTCAGATGTCTACACACAAAGTTGATAATTGTTTTCTCTTCTTTTCTGTTTATTGCTTTTGAAGAAATTCAGTTCGAGACCCAGGATGCATCAAAGAAAAATGTGTATTTGGACAATTTTTGTTTGATGGCAAGAGCTTTTTCTTGTTAAGTCATCAAAACAGCCTGGAGTGAGAAGGTAGCAGAAGCTGTTCTGGAAAAAGAATACCAAGCATCACTGAGGACAATCACAGAGCACAGAAACTCGACAGCTTTTATGCTGTCTCTTTTCATGTGCACACAATTAGGGAGCTGGATGTCACACATGTGAAGAGCCAAGGTGTCTGATCCAAAACTCATCAAGTCAATATAAACATGCCCTTTGACTTCAGATGAGCTTGGGATAAGCCCTCAAAGATTTCAGCACTAATGAGCGAGAGCTTTTCCAAAATAATTTGGATAATCTTCCAGGTGGGGGTGGTGAAGGGTGGTTTCAAAAGCAGATCCGAGCTCTGTGTATTGGTCAGGCAGGGATGGCTTTTCCTGCATTCTTTATCACAGTGCAAAGTCCTTCCCCAGAACACCAGAAGGCATTTACCTACCAAACCTCTTGCTGTTGCAACAATCTAGGACACTGATGATGTGTTCCTGTGTTAAAACATACTTTATTGCTTTTGTTCCATTAGAGCCTATGGAGCAAACAGGGACATGCTGCCTATGATTTCATTGCCAGTGTACAGAAGGATTGGGCTATTCTCATGATTCTCTTTAATTTATGTGTCTTCTGTATTTAAGAAAAGAAAAAAAAAAGGAATTTTATATCCCAAACCACCAGTCACAGTTACATCAGAACAGGTCTTCCAATGTTGCATTCAAACCTAAGCCAGCTCAGCTTGTATCACTCAGACACAGGTTCAAACCTGTCCATTTTAGGGACAAGCAATGGAAAAGCGATGAGGTCCTGTGAGACCGTGCAGGCAGAAGGTCCAGGCTACAGGTTTGCCTTCCCTGTGAAGCCATTGTAGGCATGGTGTCATAGAGCTTTGCTTTTCACTCAAAATTCTTATTTTTATTTTCTGATTTTGTTTTTGCTTTTGAGATATAATCTCCATTATCACATTCATTCCTGTTCAATGCTTTTTTAATGCATGTATTATTTATCTTAGGAAGGTCCTTTATGCTCTTGTGTGAATTCCAATTGTTATGGCTCATTTTAATTTCCTTTAAGGCCCTTGGCCATTTTTTCTGTAGGAGTATCGCTAGTTCCACTTAATAAAAGTTTTGTTATGCAGATACATGAAGCTTCTGTGCCCCACCTTTGAACTTCTGAATAAACAGCACCACTCTATCTGATATATTTTATATTTATACAGTCAAATACAAAAGAGATGATAGAGCCTAAAGCATGGGCAAAGTCACGCTTAACTCTAGTATGTACAACAGACAAAAGAATTTAATTTGGGATATATGTCAAGCAATTTAATTTTCAATTTATTTTCCTTCTGCCCTGTTTGGATGCTTATCTGTATTGGTGGTGAGGTACATATATCTATCACATGGCCATATATTTGGTCCAGATAAATCTTCTTCTATCTGGAAACCTTCATCAGAGGCACATTATAAATAACAACATTCCATAGCAAAGAAAGATGCTTCTCAAACTCATCTGAAGTCAGCCTCAGAGGATTTGATCTCAACACTGCTTCTGATGAATACTGATGTCTGAATGTTAGATATTTTTCAAGCAAATGGTAGTTTGACAATACCAATAGCAATTTCAAGTGTTTTCTCATGTGTAATTTCTTTTTCCACAGTTTATCATATCAAAACAGTTTGAAGAGGGAAAATAGCCATGACTTTTCTATTTAACCAAACCCTTGTTTTCTCTCATTAATTTGTTGCCTCTAATCATGACACAATAAAGTCAAGTATTTGGGAAAAGGCCCTTCCTTTCACTGCATGTAACATCATCAGGGGCTGTGTGATTTGGATTTCCATGTCTGAATAGAAATAATTAGAAAATGTGATTCACACATTTTATCTCTGGGAAAGCCGTTGGGACAAATTCTGCCTTTTCCTGTGTGTGGTGAGAAAAATGAAATTGCGTAAAGGGCTCAAAGGAAGTCTAGAAAGCTATATCCAAACTTCCATGAGGGCTGCAAGACTAAACAGCAGGGAGCTAAGCAAGGAACTCCTGTTTTAAAAGCACACATAGGTCAATGGTGAAGGTAACAAAAAATCACAGAATGGGTTGGGTTGGAAGGGATCTTAAGGATCATTTAGTTCCAAACCCCCTGACATGGGCAAAGACATCCTTCCCTTGACCAAGTTGCTCCAAGTCCCATACAGCTTGGCTTTGAACACTTCAAGGGACAGGGCATCCACAAGTTCTCTGGGCATTGTCCTATGGACAGTGGTACACTGGAATAAATAGGGTTGTATTCATTCAGTTTTTAGGGTAAAAATTACATGATTTGAAACCCAACCTTTTTACAGCCATGTGCCTGCCTCTGCATGACCAACCAGAAGCAAAATGTAGAGCTGAAAAGCATCTACTCCTTTTCTAAACATGTGTGAGTTTGGAGCCTACATTCATGTTTTCCAAATTGACATCTAAAATATTGTTATAGGTGCCTCAAACCAGAAAACTGAATCCTTTGTACACCAGCAGAGGCCAAATTCAATTCAGTGTGTTCTTTGTGCTCTTTGACCACTACAGAAACCTTGCACAGGTATAAAAAAGTATCCTTGCACAGCAAAAAAAGTATCATGCCTCAAATCCCTGAGATTTCATCAGAAAGAAAAAGATCACAGCGCTACTGAGAGTAACTTAAGTGTCAAAGTCAGACAGAAAAGACCGCTCTTTGGGAGCTTTCAAAGCAACTGTTTCTCCCCAGTGACTTTATGAGGAATTTATGCACTTTACAGGGCCATCTTCACCAGACACCTAAAATTTAGGTGCAAATTAGGCATCTACATTCCTACATATGATGTGTCAGTAACTCGCTTGGCATAGGGAGTTGCAAGAGATTGAATAAAACAGCCTGAAGGATGTACAAAATACAGGCACATAAAAATATTCAGATAATGAATGTTACAGCTTTATGCACAGACTCCTAAAACAAAACTGACTGGAGCACAAATACTCACAGCAGCCAGAACCAGGAACACTTGGATTTGGAGTCAGGCTGGACATACCTCTCTGCATCCTGGACATACCTCTCCGCATTCTGCACGTGGGGATGGGCAAAACCATAGCCATTCATAACACTATCTGATATTTGTTCAGTTCAAATAAAAGAGAAGGGTTTGAAGTTTGGGATTCTGCCCTGCTCTCTCTCACTCAACCCCAGTGCTGCTGATTTCATAAGATTTCCAAAGACAGATACTGGAGTACGAAGGGAGGAACTTGCCTCAAGGCTACTGAAATGTTCTCAGTAATAGGTTAAAAATGTGAAGCACTTAAAGTGTCTGATGTTCCTTTTGATATTCTCCAGGCGATTTCCTAAATCAGCTTCAAATTTTAGTCATTTTCGGCTTTAAAACAAGCAGCACCACAAATGATTAAAAGAAGCAACAACAAAAAATAAACACACACCCAGATGGTAACTATTATCTGAGCCAGAAAATAGAGACAAATACATCCACTTAGGGCAAACTAACATATTGTATTATATCACTATGATGTACTGTAATGGGATATGATTTACATTAAAACTTGTGAATTAGAGATTTAACTTATGGCCTTTCTCCACAAATTACAACAACAAACAAGAGCAGGAAAATCAGCTCTAATAACAGCATGCATCCCATCACAATTTGGTGGATTATTTCTAGACCAAGGCCATGGATAAAATATTCATAAGTGCAGTTTTGTAACAGTATTCTAGAAATGTGGTTTAAATGAAAATCCTGATTCCCTGCAGTCAGGAAAGGTTTTATGCCAATATTCCCAAGAATTGGGGTGTTTTAGGTGAGAATTTGACTACAAAACACTCTGGAAGAGCCAGGCAGATGGTGTGACCATGGCTTATTACGTTAAACGTAATGGTCTCAGTTGCACTCCCTCCATCTGTTTGCTCCATCCACCTCTTGTCTTGTATCATAATCTCATAAGAGACTGATTTTAGGGACTATCTTCTAGCTCTGTGTTCAAACACCCAGCACAAAAGGAGACAGCGCTTTGGGTTTTTCTTTGTTAATGCAACTGAGCTAAACAGATAAACAACTTGACAGGGAAGAGTTTGCCAGATTTATTCTCTGCAGCAAATTGTACTTCTAATTGCATAAGGTTCTCTCCCCCACGTGCCATCATCTGGTTTGTGATGTGGTGCACTACTTAAGCACTGCAAAATCTCTTCCTGAGACAGCTGCATTTTGTGATGGATACTACGGGAACATACACATAAACACAACATGCTTCAACTCCCTAATTTATATAACTGCTTTCTACAAAGATCCTAGGACTGAAAGTTACTCTGAGAGGAAGAATGACATGGTAAGCGGATTCCAATGATTTGAGGTTTCTTCTCCCTAAGTGACTTGGCAGAGCCAAGCTCATCTGTATGCACCCATGTTCTCTAAATAATAAAAAAAGGGGATAATGTTTCCTCTCCTGACGGATGTGCACTCAACTTTATCCACACTGTACTTTAGCAGCTCTGCAAGAACTTAAAACAGAGATCTCATATCCTGCTCAAATTTGCTAGAAACAATCACTGAGATCATGGAAAGCAACTTCTCCCTGCTGAATGTGTGCCTGCCTGAAAATTTAAGGTGGGGGAATGATGAGCACTCACTTTCAAAGTTGAAATAGTCCTATTCCTTCCTGCTCTGTTGCAAAGAAGGGGAAAAAAAATAAAGAAAGAACATATTTGAGCCATAACTGGGAAGCAATTACAACTGCAGCATCTCTAGCAGTACTTGAACCAATGTCGATCTAAGTCCTTGGGTACCAGCATGATGCCTGGATCCTCATCCACATGGTGAGCCACAGTGACGTTTATCCTGCTGCACCTCCTCTGTTTTTGTTACAAACCACTGTGATTAAGGCTAGGATGGCGTCCTGACTTGTTCCATGGTCACAGCTCTGTTTACAGGACAGACTGACCTTTGCTTACTGACTGAAGAAAAACAAATGTATCTCTAAATGTTAGCCCTTAAAAAAAAAACAACCTCCCCCCAAAGGAATGTTATTACCTAGCCATTAACAACAGGAAAGTAGGAGCTTAAAAATATAAGACAAAATATAGCTGCTTGTGTCTCCCTGGCTTTGGAGAGATCCTTCCATCAGTAAGTCATTCCTGAAATGAATGATGGCAAGAAGAAAGCAGTGAGCAGAGAATGGTGAACAAAATCTCATTCAGGGTGAGTGTATCAGATACTCAGGCTGGTGGGACTGCTCTGCTTGGGGAAACAGCTGGACTAGCTCCCATTTCTTTGAAATCTGTGGAACTTGTGCTCACTGCCAAAGGAAAATAAGGGAAACGACAATAAAACAGAGATAACAGTGTTATGAGAACTATGCCAGCAATGAAATGACAGAGGAAACAGTAACGGGAAGCAGAATACGTCAAGGAGAGGTGGCATATCATGTCACTGTGGTTTATTCTGCGGCAAAAGAGAGATCAAGCTTTGCAATGCTCAGGGTCAGGCAGTAATGAGGTAGGAAGCAAAGCCACAGAAGTGACTCACAAGCAGGAGGTTACACTCTTCTGTGAAAACTGGAACTTGTCACAAATTTCATAGTGCCAAATCTGTTCTTAGCAATTACCCTGCAGACTAATTTCTCCCTCATTTGCAACTGCCTAATATGCTTTTAGTAACTGCAGCTATCCCTGAGTTAATATAATAAAATAGAGATGGCAGAGATTTTTCTTGGTATGGTTTTTAGTGTCCTTTTTGGATGAAATGAATCATAGTGTTTACTACGATCTTTCATTTTAGTCCTCTGTCTTATACTCCAGCTGGAAGTGGGTAGGATCACCAGCACTCTGCCCAGTTAACTCACAGTTAGTGTTAAGAGAGGACGTAACATCTGAAACAAGATGGAAAACATATGTAGGAAGGCAGAAAGACATGCCATGGGGATTGCTCCTTCGCTGTTATGCTCAGAAGGACAAATTACTGCTCAGCAGAGCAGTGGAGACCCACCAGTTCTGCCAGCATGGCATCTGCTAACCCCAGCCTTGAGTCCTCCCCATGGCATCAACCCAACATCTGATACAGGAAATTAAAAGGACAAAACCCACATAAAATTTGGCTCTCACACAGTTTAAACTGTAAACTCGCTTTCCCCCCACTACCTATACAAGATTCAGAAGATTCAGAAGAAGGGCAAGGAGTGATGTGTCGTAACAAAGCTTTGTCACACAGCTGGAATGCCAGCTCCATGTGCTTGAGGAAGTATCAGTGCCAAAGAGCTAAAGAAAGCAAAAAGAATGAGTGATGGTAACATGATTTAAAAAATACCTGATGCAACTGAGAAGAGCAAGCAGGATTTAATGCATGCTACTCTTGTTGGTGCTGTATAAATGTCTTGTTCTGTTCCATTCTGGTGTTATTCCAGGGTCAAGTATATTCAGTGTCCTTTATAATCAAGCTGTCAATATACAGTCTTGATGCTATACATTGATTTTGTGCCATAAGAAAGAGGAAGTTATCCCTTTGTGTTCAGCAATGTCACAGTGACTTAATATTTCTTAGCCCACAGTACTCAGTATCACCACAAAGACCAGGGTATCTGCCTGGCCCCACACATTTTACCTGCAGCTTCTACGCAGAAGTGCTTTACAGACATGCTGACAATGTAATGTAGCAATTTATTTAGAAGCAATGGGAAACCTGTAAAGTTCCAGTTTTTACCAATAAACTAGTTACACAAACTTCTGTGAACTAAAGGGAAAGGGGAAAGAAAATGCCCCATAAGTCCTCTTAAGAAAGATACAAAAATGTAGCACTTAAATAAAAAACTGTTCACAGAACAAATTACAGTAATAATAATGTTTAGCACTTATATAGTTCTGTCTCCCTCAATTACTCCAAAACTTCACAAGACTTCAGAGAGGCTATGTAAAGTGAAAAGAGTTACGTGACTTGCCAAAACCAGTATATAACACAGGTAAGAAAATTTGCACTTTCAGTCCCATTTCTTAATATTAAGCAGGTTGTTTTCTCGACATTTTCCTCATGTCTTTTTAGCAATGAGTAGGGATGATACAAGGGCTCTTCCACCTGAACTCCCAGCTACTTATACTGCAAATAAAAACCCGTAATGCTTTTTCTAAGGAAATCTAAATGTTAGAAAAATCAGATGTTGTCAGAGTGGTTCTACAAGCACAAAAATCCCATCATCATAATTGTCAGGTGTATTTCTTTATTCTGTGTTCAGATAGTATTTGGCAAGGAATATGTTAGCAATTACAGGAAGATGAATTCAGCAGGAACGGAGGTGCAGGGCTGAGCTCACAGCGTGTCAGTGCTCTCCCATTACAGGCTGAAACTGATTTGGTAAGATATGAGCCCAGCCCGCAAGGTATTATCTGCAAATGGAATAAGTAGAAAGCTGGAAGGAGGTCAACATGACACCTCAGAGGTGGCGCCCATAAACACAGCCTGCCCCTGATGTACATATCTCATTATCATAGAATCATAGAATGGTTTGGGTTGGAAGGAACCTTATAGATCATCTAGTTCCAACCCCCCTGCCACAAGCAGGGACACCTTCCACTAGACCTGGTTGATCAAAGCCCTGTCCAATCCAGCTTTGAACATTCACAGGGATGGGGAGTCCACAACCTTTCTGGGCAACCTGTGCCAGTGCCTCATTGCCCTTACGGTTAAGAGCTTCTTCTCCTTATATCTAATCTAAGCCTGTCCCCCTACAGCTTACAGTCATTCCTCCTTGTATTACCACTACCAGTTTTTAAAGGTCTCCTAAGAAGACAATTCAAAACCCTGCCAAGGAGCCCCATCCAGTGCTTAGCCATAGCTTGTCACCAGAAATTCTCTCCTATCAGCTGATTTAAAGGTTCTCTTTCAGTATTGCTTCCCAGCCAGCGAGCTCCCCTTTTATATTTGTGCAATTGGGTGAGTTTTTTGCTTCCTACTTCCACTTCTCCATAAACCATGAACAGAAAGCCGCCTTCATTTTCTCCAACCCTTGCTCTCCTCCCCATGCATCCCCGTCCACACATGCCAGCACTGTGAATGCCCATGAGGCAAGCAGGGGACAGCCTTGGCATGAGCCAGCCCACGTCTTGGGCTTGTCTTGGGATGCCCTCCCAGCTTGACCACTCTTCCTTGGTTTACTTAAAAAGATGTTACATCTGACCCTATCACAAACCACATTCAATTCCCACCGTATCTTCACCGTTTCCTTCTCACCTCTCAGAGGATGCCTGACACCCTGCTACGTGCAAGCAGAATTAATTGGTTTTTTTACTTTGACAATAAACCCCAATGAAGTATCTTTAAATTACTTTCAGTGAAAAGTTTCTTACTACACTACATATTTGCTTTTCTCAACATTTTTTTTTTTTGCTAACCTGAAAGCTTTTTATTTGCTAACACCATCTCTTTAGGGAGCTGGCTGACTCACAGTCTTCTTCCAACAGGATGCTGGATATTTGTCATAGGTGGTTCCCATTTCCAAAACAGACAGAAAAACTCTTTGAACAAGATCCACATAAGAGTAAGAGCCATCTGTCTGAACAAGATCCAGCTGAGCTGTTTCAAGCAATTACAAGGTATTTTAGAGATGTTTAGTGGCCAGTCTTACTTGGCCTGCAGATAAACTTTGAGGTCTACTTTTAAACAGGCAGAGTTCAGATGTCAGACTTTTAGGATTTTTGTGAACTATGAAAAATACTGTAAAAAAAGAAAAGTTGGGAATATATGTATATATATTTCATAAAATAGGACCACACACTGGTAGCTTGGGATCTGTGACTTGAACTACCAAATACTGACAGACAAGGTGAGCTGCTTTCCCTGAGGCTCTTTTGTTCAGAGCAGGAGGATGTTGGTTCCCAGGTGCCAAGTCTCCCATCCTGTCCTCCCTCAGCACATTTCTCATGCAGCTTTTTGGCCCAAGATGTGGTTTTGATCACCTTTCCATTAGGCACCACTGATTGCGAGTGATCACCATGCATGCTGAGTGGCACATTAAAACTACTTTTTAATGTCTCACTATTAAACTTGTTTCAATATCAAACAAAACATTAAAGATCCATTATTTCTCCATACCAGCTAAAGACTTTTTAATGAGATTAATTACAAGAGAAGAAGAACATACTTTTCAGAAGATCAGTTGAATAACACTATGCCTAATGTTTAGCAACTTTAAATAGCATCTATTAGATCTGATGTTATTTGAAAATTGCCTGTGAATATTCAGAGTACTTCAAGTTGTGAAACTGAACACATTCTAAACCTGCCCAAAATAAAATTGCCCATTTCTCTGTTACATGCCTGTTAGAGCTCTACAGCTTTCATGAGCCTTTGAGATAAATCTGTATGGCACCTTGAATGGGAAATTATTTGATTTTGCAGAAACACGAAAATAAAGTGTCCCCCATGATCTATACATAAAATCTGATATAAAATAGAAGTTATCAGCATTAACGTCTCTTGTTGTGTTCACAGAAAAACTGTTTTAAAATGGCTTTGTAGGATGATGGCTCTGTCACGATAGTGACAGTCTTCCTGTATAAAAGACCGAATAGCAGTTGAGGGCATGTGAAGAAAGAAATTATTACACAGTGAAATTTAAAAATACTATATGCAGGCAGCAAAGAAGAAATGTTTATGAGTTTAGTTTTTAATCTCATTTCAGGCAGGGAGAAAAGAGACCAAGGAGAGCAAGTGCAACAGAGATGATGCTTCACTCGTTCACGAGATCTCCTTGAGGACCTCCCAGTCTTGTCTAACAAAGAACAGCAAAGATTAGCTATCTGGATTTCAAACCTCCCCTGACCTTGTTTCTCGTTAAAGGTTAATGTCTAAGTGAGAAAGAAAATTAACACACTTCTATAGAAACCTAAAGGTTAAAGACAAAGTGTAGTCTCAAGTAAACCACCATGGTGCACGCAAACCTAGCACAACCACAGAATCACAGAATGGTTCGGATTGGAAGGAACCTTATAGATCATCTAGTTCCAACTCCCCTGCCATGGGTAGGGACACCTTCCACTAGACCAGGTTGCTCAAAGCCCCAGTCAACCTGGCCATGAACACTTCCAGGGATGGGGCAGTCACAGCTTCTCTGAGACACCCCTGCCAGTGCTTTACCACCGTCACAGTAAAGAATTTCTTTCCAGTATTCAATCTAAACCTACTCTCTTTCAGCTTAAGGCCATTCCCCCTTGTTCTATCACTACATATCCATGTAAAAAGTCCCTCTCCAGCTTTCCTGTAGGGCCCTTTAGGTACTGGAAGGTGCTATAAGGTCTCCCTGGAGCCTTCTCTCTTCCAGACCTGTGACAGAGCCAGATGGGATGGGCCCACTGGGCTTCCTGGTACCAAACCTGAGCCATGGAAATGTATTTCTTAGCATATGCAACTGCTTCTACTAAGTACTTCAGAAAAAGGATAAATTCAGGAAAGTTTTAATAGATCTTTGGTATTAGCCAAGGGGAAAGAACCACCACCCAAACACATCTCCTCATAGCTTCATAGTTTCACAGCCCAGCTTTTCAAGCCAAATGAAAAAAAGCCACGACAACAACCGTCATTCTCTCTTCCCCTTTCCAAATCACACACCACTGCAAAACTTGCAATCAAATCACAAGAATTGGCAAACTTGAAGATATTTACAACATTATGAATTACACTCTGTCTCAGAGATTTAAATGCCTGGGAGAGGCATGTCCCAGTGACCTTACTTTAGGAGAAAGGACAGTGCCACAGTTGATCAGTCCCTAAATTAAAATCCAGTCCAGAAAATATTTTTCAAATGTCCTCCTGATTCTGAAAAAAATCTATCAGTCTGCCAAAGCAAGGGTTTCAAGATTATTAAAGTGCCAACTACAATTTATGCCCAAGATACCTTGCTGGCCTTCTCTCATGTCACATACTGCCAAGGATCTCAGTCACGCATCCTTTGGGGCCCCCCAGTTTATTCTGATAGAGGTCAGGTCTTCTCACTCCAAGGACTCTGATGCCAGGGTCCTGTCCCTGACCATGCTTCTCAGCTTCTTGCTGCTTTCTTCTCCAAAAATTCAGCATAAAATCAAGCCAGGTGGGTTATTTTAATATCCTTTCTTTCTTAATGCCCTACTGGCTCTGTTCTGGGGAGTTGCAAGAACATCTGCTACAAGAGCAGACTTGTAGTAATTTCTACTTAATGTTGTATGATGGCATGTATATGTACAGCATGTTTTATGTGTTTGGTGCACAGCAGAGTCAATGTGAAATGGGACATATTAAAGAAAAACAACTTCAATATAGTCCTCTTGAGAGGTGGAAGATGGGCTTAAGTCTTGCTGCAACCCAGCTCCAGGGTGGATGCATATCAAGCCCTCCACTTTCCAGGAGAAAGTCCAAACTCCTGTGTGCCTGCAGTTCAGGTTGTGGAGTCTGTTTGACGGAAACATTTTAACTATTTATCAGGAGAGAGAATATGAAGGTGTGAGTAATGCTATGGTGTGTCCCGTGCTGTCTGAGCTCCCAGACCTGTGGCAGGGACAGGAAGAAGAGCAGAGTGGGTCCATGAGACTGGATGCTCACAGGGAGATAAATCCAGATTGTGCCAGGCAGGAAAACGATCTCAGCCCTGGTCAGTGTCACCCTGGGCACAGACTTGAATCTCTGGGCTACCAGGCGAAAGGGGAGCCGTAAACTTCTCCCTCTCCTCAAAGTGTGCCTTTCTCTCCTACACTTTTCTTCAAAGGACTAATGCTTCATCTTGAGTGCAACAGACTCCTTTGTTTGACATTAAAACTTCATTCTCCTTGTATTTTCTTTTTCCTCTTCATTTTGCTGCTGTCGTGTTGATCAGAAGAAACAAACCCAGTGCTGTTTAGTCATCTAGGAGCATTGTTTAGTCATCTAGGAGCATTTAGCTGACACTGGTGATGATATTTTTCAATTTGGCAGTCTACCAGATGGATCAATTATTTGCCAAGCCCTAATTTTAAAGCCATCCACCGTATGAGCTGCAGGTCAGGACAGCAAGGGTTTGTTTTGCAATTAGCTTCTGGGCAAGAGCAGGACTCCTCAGTATTACAATACTCTGGTGGCTCTTGAGCAGAGAAGCAGCTGTGATGCACAGACACACTCATGAGCACAAATAAACCCAGAGCACTCTGGTGGTGGTGTTCGCTGGTCACCTCACAGATTAGTTGCTGTTTTAAACAGGCAATGTCCCTCGGAGAGAGAAATTTTTCATGTACCTAAATATCCTAGTTGTTCAAGAAAAGCAGGGATGATAGGAAGAAAAGCAGGATGGTGAAATAGGCATGTGGACATCTTTAGCAACACAGTGCTACTACTGTAGGTTTACAACATCCCTCCTTTCAAGCCCATCCTCGTTCTTTTCCAAACACACCTTCCCTGCAAATACTGACACTTTCATACTAAAAAAACAGCAGACTCAAGGACAGGCAGAGCTGGGCTGTCTGGTTCCACTGCAGTTAGGCCCTTCTGCTTTGCTAATTTCCAGAATACTCTTCATTTCATTGCAACAGATACCAAAAATACATAATTTCTCTTTATTTAACCCTCACTGGGCAAAAACACAGGATGCTTCGTGCAACTCAACCAGCAGAAAAGGAACAGCAAGGATCCAGAAGGGAGGGGAGGTAGAAGCAAACAGCATATGACCAGTGTGCCACCTCATTGCTCAGTGCCCTACTACTGCAAGGAATCTGGATGTGTCAGAGGTGAGCATGGCAAGAAAACTGGAGGGAAACAGGTACATGGTGCTTACTTCATTTAGCCCTGCTTGGCCCAGCTCTGCATCAGTCCTTCCTTTCCTTGTGGGGATGGTGTAAGATCCCCCACATCCAGTGGTGAGTTCTGCTCACAACAAGTGCATCAGCCTTTTTTCCACTCACCTCACTCTCCATCTCACCCAATCCCCAGGCTTAGAAAAACAAAGTGGCATTAGAGACTATAGTGTCTTCTCCATCACAAGAAATTCCACCCTCCCCAGGAAGATTCCCCATAGGGAATCTGTAGTTGATTTTTAGTCCAATTTTGTGCAAGGGGAGCTCTCACACACTGAAGAATGCAATTGCAAAAGCTTAATGGAAGCACAGTGAAAACATAATTTAAAATGCAGGGAAGAAAGCGAGGAGAGATAGTCCTCGACTGTGAAAAGTTTGGGGTTCTTTTCCAATTTTACTATAGGATGCAGCAGACGAATCTGCTGCTATTATTTATTGAGAAGTGTCCCATGTGCACAGTAGGGCTTTGCAAACAAATGAGACAGTGTCTGCTCCAAGCCGAGACACAAACAGTTTGACATCTGAATACACCAGAGACAAGCTCTCTGTGAAGTGGTGTGGATATTTTCAGAGATCATTGCTGGAAGTCTTAAGGGAAATGGGGTGTTTGCAGGCAGAAGACGTTTCGTAGAGAGAGGCATTTCTTACTGAATACATAATACAAAGGAGTTTCAACAGTAAACAGGACACAAAATGGGCAGGTAGCAGACAAGATTTTGGGAAAAAATGAAAAATATGAGTATGACATTGTTAACAGAGGAAAGTTAGGGAAGAAACTACGAACAGAGGGCAGAATTGAAAGAGACATTGGAGAAGTCAGTGTGACGTGACTGAAGTGGTGGCCGATGATGACCATGGAGCTCGATTCAGATCTGATGTCACCCATGAGCCAACTGTGTGATGGGTGACACCATCTCAAGACCTTCATGGCAATGGGCTGGTAAGCTTTGCTATTCATGAAGCTGTGACTATTACAGACAGGGTGTCACACAGGAACATAGATCCCACCAATAGCCCCAGTACAGTTAAGAAACCCTCTGGAGAGCAGGATCTCATTAACATCATCTATTTTTAAACAAGGTTTATGTGGAGGATGGCTTAAGAGCCCTCCATCACCACCTGGCCCACAGTGGATATTCCCATTGAGGCAGTTTGACAGTGATCAGGAGGAGTTAGGGCTTGCAAAACTCTACAGTGTGACAGCCCCTCTCTTGAGCCTGAGTTTGGCTTCTTCAATCTTCAGGTGAGGAATGTGAGAGCAAAGGCATCCCATCCCTGTAACCCTACATTACAGGCAGATTGAGACGTGATTCCTGATGTAAGCATCCCGGGTTTGTGTTACAGAGACAGCAAAACCCTTTCTATTTTGGAGCTATCAGGTACTCGCAGTGGAAGGAAATGCTGTGTGAGGTCAAGTTGTCTGCCCAAGGTGGCAGAGGCCAGCAGAGCAATGAGCTGAGAACTGCCACAAATTGCCTGTCAATTCCTCAGTGTCCAAGTCAGACCACCCACTTCTTTCTGAAAGAAGTTATTTGTTTAATTACTTCTTTCCAGCAAACTTTGGGAAACCTTCTGCAAAGTAAATCCCAGAACCAGTTGGATTTGCCAGGTCCTGATGTGTGGGGAAGTGAGGGCAGCCCCCTGCCATCCACCACCATCCACTGAGGACCCACTATTCACAGGATGCACTACTAACAGCCTGACCTCTAACTCCATAAAACTGGAACTAAAGCACAGGAGCACGGGAAATTCTTCTCTCAGCAATGAACTGCCTTGGAAATGGAAATTTTATCCCCCATTTGAATTTTTCCAGTATTTTTATTAGCCAGAAGGCATACAAAGGCATTTTGCTGGAGAAATGCATCACAAACAATTAGCTCATTGGGCGATAGTGGCATGGGAGATGCTATTCAGTTATCTCAATCAGCGATTCTGCTCTGCCTAAGTGGTGTGCTGGGCTCCCCCAGTTTGACTCATTATCTCCAGAACTCTGAAGATTGCAGCCATGGGTATGGATCTTCAACCTGAAGAGCTGCTTCCTTGCTTTTTCTAAGTAATCCATGAAACCAAGAGTGGAAAACCTCACAAAATAACCCCCAGCCATCAACCCAGCTCAGTGAGTTGTGTACTACAGGCTTTGCAAGGAACTGTCTTTGAGGTTAAAAAAATCCCTTTCTATATTTCAGCAACAAAGCCTGCACATCACAGAAGGACTTTGTGTTTATTTGGCTGGGCTCTTCCCTTCTTCGAGAGAAAAACCTTTGATTGATACAGGCAATTCCTAAATGCCAATACATACTTTCAAATGCATGGTCCACTTCAGTGTCAATTCAGGGAATGGACAGGACATCTGATATTAATGAGTATTGACATGTAAACATGTGCACACACACACTGAGTGATGATAGAAACCTGATGGCATGAAGCTTTGAATAAATGTGCCATGGAAAATAACAAATCAATATTTAACATGGCAATAAATCATTACGTCTTGCATCTTGCTACATCAGGAAGACCTAAAATGCACTACAACTCAAGAGTGACTTTTCTCCTCCACTCCTAAATGACCTCAGGGGCTAAGCCCTTTCAAATCTAGCATTAAAATATAGCTTGAATAGACATAATGAAATGCAAAGTAGACCAGTTATGTACCAAAGTGTCAAAGCTGCTCATAGGAATCATGAACCAAAACTCACATGGGTGCTCAGCTCCAACCACCATTTACTGAAGTCAATGCCAAAGTTCCCTGATTTCAGATGGGCAAATCCTGCCCTCAGTTTTTATAGAAGCAGTGATTTCTGTACTTGCTGGGGTCAGAAAGAAACAAAACAGAGAAGAAGAGCTCCCCCAAAATATGCAATGCATTGATTGTTCCTCATTTAATGGCTGTACAACTGGAAGCAGAGAAAGTTTTTCTGAGACTTAGTAACAGTCTTCCACTCCCTCTCATTTTAGGGCTTATTTTGGGCTATGGAAAACATGTCCAAGGAGCTTGGCCAAACTGACACCCTCAAGCACTTTCTGATCCTGCCCTGGCAGAGACCTCAAAATTCTTGCATGTGTCATTCATAAATGACCCTATCCATTACAAAAGGTGGGACACATCGCCCTGGCTACACATGGGAGCACAGTGACCAGCTCAAGGCCTTTCCCACTCTCCTAGTGGTTAACTTGGAGCTGCTCCTTGCTTGGAGCATCCCCTCCATGCTCCATTTCATGCAGAAAGTAGAGAAAGCCGAGAGATTTCCTTTTTCCATTTCTAGTGCATGGGGTGGGAAAAAGGACGATTGGGAACGAGGTTCGCAAGCCAGGCTGTAAATCAAGTGTATTTATTCTCACGAAGCCGCAGGATCATGTGCAAATGAAAATGAGATGGTGACGGATGTGACAAAGAATTTTTACCAAGAGCAGCTCCTTCTGAGTACACAGAAATCACAGATATCATCACAGAAAGGCTTGGGTTGGAACGGACCTTTAAGATCATCTTTTTCCAAGCCCTCTGCCATGGGCAGGGACATCTTCCACTAGACCGTGTTGATCAAAGCCCCATTAAACCTGGCCTTGAACACTTCCAAGGATGGGACATACACAACCTTCTTTATGTGCCTGCTGCATGGTTTTGCTTCTGCTTTTTTGAGTGAGCCATCCCACAGCTGTGCTCACTGGTGTGCACCTGTATTTACAGGGTAAACTTAGCAGGATGTTAAAAGCCAGCACTGGAGTAGACAAAGAAGGAGAGGACATGCTGCCTGGTTCTCAGCCTGCTCTTGGGTAATTTTAGTCCTTTCCTCAAGCACCTAGGTGGCATGACAACTTCAAACTGTGGCCACCACTGTTAGCACAAAGAATTAAGTACATAAACAACATTAGCTATAATAGTGTTGTAATGTACAAAACCTCTTACTAGGGAATTGTAAATTTAAGCTGATGTCCTCTTTCTCAGCAGAGGTAGAAAGCCAAGACAGCATGTTAGGTGGTGAAAGTTAGAAGGGAAAAGAACGGTTTTTTTCAGACGCTTACTGCAGAGTGTCTACAATATCGTACAATAATAAGCTGAAAATACAGACTTTATTTCCCTTTGGAATTCAAACGCTTGCACATCAATAGGGCATCTCTAATATCCAAGTAATAAGCATAGCTGCTCCGTAAGGACACTATTGAAACTCAAATTCCCTCAATACAATTTCAGACTGAGAGTGTGAGCTTGGGGAAAGAGAACTTTATTACATTTCATAAGGTTCTCTTAAGCATTTTCTGAATTTAAAGCTAAAACCACAATCTTGAAAGTACTGCACTCTTCTCCTTTAAATCTGCATTCCTTTGTCTGATACACTGGACAAAGTAAAAATGCTTTTATTATATCTGCAGACCTTAAACATCACATAGAAGAGTTCTGAGGACAATGACTGTGCAATATATATGTACAATACAACTAGTAAGATATTCTCATTTGTTTGCTGTGCTTTGGTACATATAATTCTCCAGCAAAGTGGATGAAAATTTGTATGTTTTCCCTTTCTTCATGAGAGTGGATTACACCAGGCATGTCTGGGCAAAAATCATTTGCTGCAGTGCTTGAAAAACCCAGATACAGCACAATTTGATGGCCATTAGGTTATGTGATATGTTAGCGAGCTGCACCAGTGAAACGGATGCCCACAGTGCAGCAGTTGAAGAGTTAATGTTTTTTAGTTGTCCCCAGATGAGTGCAACATTTCTGTATCTTCTCAAAGTTTAAGATTAAACAAGTTAGGAGTTCAAAGTAATCAAACAGCAGATGCCACTTATTCTCTACATAAATACTATTGCATTTCATACCACTACCTCCAAGTGCACTGAAACTCTTATTTGTTTATGGTATCCCTGGTTCAAATGGCAGAACCTCCAGATCCCATCTAAAATGCTGAAGAGGTCACTTAGAATTGTTGACTGAACGCAGATCAAACCATAAAAGAGACTTTGTAATGAAATAAATATTTACTAATCAGATTATCTACCCAGAGCAACAATCTTTGCTGGTACGCTGCCATTTATTACGCTTTCAATCAACCCCGCGGCTTCTAACAAGCTGCGTTTTCATGTTTTTCTTAATATAGAACTGCTCGTCACTCAGTGCTGGACAAAGTGCTGTTGTGCCCAGGGCGAGGTGAAGGCTGACAGCGACGCCACGGAGCCACTCGGCTCCTTCTTCTCCCTGACTCTCTGGCAGCAGCATCTTGGCTCCCCAACAGGGATCATCGGGACCTCCATCGCCCTGCAGCGCATCTCGGCAAAGGTCAGGGTTCCATAGCAAAAACAAGTCTCCAAAATAATTTGTCAGGTGGTTTGAGAGATGCAAAGGGAAAAAAAAAAAATATGACTGATGTTGAGAGGCTCTTTTCACCTGTGCAAGGATGAAAGTGTTATTATCCATGGATGAAAGTGTTATTATCCACACGAGGCAGGGACGGGTTGTTAATTAGGAAAATGAGTAAGGAAAAGGTTTCATGAGGTGCATGGGTAACGATCCAGGTGCTGCTAAGTATAAAATATGCTGAGAAAAAATGAGCCCTCGCAGAGTTTGAGATGGATTATCAAAAACACCCAGTCATGCTGACAAAACATACACATCTGCTTTGCCAGTACAATTAAGATGCCTGTGCTCGTGAAACAGGGAGTGAGATAAATAATTGCACGTCTTTATGATTACTGCTGCAAGAAAGTACCTAATACTTAGTATTGGTACCACATCCACAGTAAATGCATCCATCCATTACGTGGCTGCTGGATTGAGTTGGAGGATGCAAAACAGGCCTCCTGAAAATGTCTAAAGTCACAGACCTGCTTGAAAAATACTCCCTAACAAAACAGTGCACTCCCTACCCAGATAACTTACTATTTTACACATCCACGATCAGTAGTTTCACCGAAATTTCCTGCATTTCTAAATCCTCAGTCTGTGGATTTGAATCCTGCCTTGTAAGCCAGCCACAGACAGATCCAGTGAGGCAGGCAGAAGGCTATAGCCGTGTCCTTAACTCACCGCCACGTGTGTCAAAAACCCTACAAGCTCATCAGCGGTTAATCCGTCCTATCGAAAGTGCCATGGTACGTTGACAAAATTAGAAATACAAGTTTGTTATTTTAATGAGTCACTGACATCTGCTGCTTATTCTTAGTTTTCAGTCTCGCTCCCCTGCTCTGACATCACGGCGCATGTGATTTTTTTCGGATACCGCTCTTAGCACTGGCTCAGTCCTTTAGATTACTTTGACAGCATTTCTCCTCATTAATTATTTAATAATAACTTTTGCTTACCAAGCACATTTCAACACAACTAACTAAACTAAAAGCATGTCCTAATCCTTAATGAAACCCAAATGCTTCTCCTGGGAGGCAGGTAAGTATCATCATCATTTTCTGGATGGGAAAGCAGATATTAAGTAATTTGCCAAGGTCACGCAGCCTGTCTGTGGCACAGATTGGGAATTAAGCGCTCTCAGGAGCTTTAACTGTCTGTCCCCAGGTGTAAGTAACAACCCCAACCAGCTCAGGCTACTCCAGACCCAGAGCAAATGGACAAAGAAGAAGGTCCTGCAGCAGGGTCACCTCATCACCAGAAGGCTGTGAGTCTCCTCAGCTGGCCAGTGACAACTTTCATTTTCAGATAATTCTGAAACAAAGCCGTCAGTGCCCTGCTCAGGAGCCCAAAGGTCTTGAGATATTAACAGTGGATTTTTTTTTTAATTCCTTCATTTCTCAGTCTCTTTTCAACTTCATGTTTTTAACAATGATGTTATTTAACACATGCCAGTATGAATAAGTTTATTCTTTATTCTCAGCTGCTCCTATAAAAGGAGCTTGTGTTACACAGACTGCCTATAATTCATTAAGCCAAATTCCCTTCCATCTGGAGGCTTATACAGTTGTTGAAAAGCTGTCACTATAACCTATTGTCACTGCAACTTTTTATGAACCAACCTACATTTTTATGTCAAAATTTATCTCAACAACTTTGCAGTACTTAGTTTCAATTATTTCTATATCATCAGCCTTTAGGTAATGCTGCATTCAAGATGCTGGGATTAACTTCTCTGGCTGTGTTCACACTGAAAATAAATATAGTTTTGTATTTTAACAAGAGTTACACAGAAGCAGAGAGAGCTTCATGTGCACATCCCAGTGGACACACAAACTGATGGCATTTATTGATTTCACCCACTCACAAACAAAACAATCATAAATAAATGCAATGGTCTATGTTAGAAAGAAAGAATGGCTATAAAAAAAGAATTCTTCTCAATAGAAAAAAATTAAGTTAGGTTGTCCTTATTTCATTTTACAGGAAAAAGGCACATAGGCATGAAAATTCCACATATTATTTCTTCAAGAGTTGTCTCTGTTGTTTGTTTTTTAACACATTTTTAAGATAATTTATGAAGACAGGTGAGGATAAGATCGTATGTGATGGATAACTCTAACGTTGTGGGTGTTCAAGAAGTGGAAGTGTTCAAGACCAGGTTGGATGGGGCTTTGAGCAACCTGGTCTAGTGGAAGGTGTCCCTGCCCATGGCAGGGGTGTTGGAATTAGATGATCTTTAAGGTCCCTTCCAACCCAAACTCTTCTACAATTCTACAGTTCTATGATGTTCCAAAGGGCAGATACATAGAACAATGCACAGAGGTAACCAACAGCAGCTGCTTCATTCAAGCCAGAATGTCAACACACAAATTAGAAACAACACAGAAATAGAGCTGATGGGAGGCAAAACAGGTTTTGGCATGCCTCTCTATCACTAAATTTGCCAAGGGTGTATCTGTGTTTGTAATATGGCTTCATCCAAACATCACTATGTTTACTAATAAAATAAAAATTGCAACCTGAACAGGCATGGTTGGATCAGTAAGATTTATGTCTTGACTAAGCCCTTGAATTAAAATACTGTATCAAAAAAGAGGTGAAATATCAGCATTTTTCAAAAGCTTGGTGTTGTCCAACTGAAATACTTTAAAAGGCAGGACTGGAAAAGGAAGTGTCAGTCTTGGAAACAACAAAGATCAACGTGTCTCCAATATGGTATATCTGGCAAACTGTTGTGCAGTAAAATAAAGCACGACACATAACTGCTGAAGCAGTCTCGAGCCAAAACTCACGATTTTTACTCATTTCACACTAGAGCAAATCTCTGTAATTGAAAAGATGGCAAGAAGTTGAGCTGCCTAGGAACAGTAGGGCTTGGCTCATGCAGTATATATATATGTATGTTCTGTTGGTAGCTCAACTGCAGACCATACAAGTAATTTAAGGTTCTATTTCTTTGGTAGAAGTATGCATGTTTGGGTGGAGAACAGAAACAGATGGAATCAAAGCGATTGCTGTCAGGTCTTATGTTCCTAAGACTGTCTGAATATAGACATAGATCTGCTCCCCATGTACTGCATTTTCTTCTGGTAGCACCTAATGCCCTATCAGCTGAGGATCAAGGCAGTATTATGTCAAGTCCTACCCAGACCAACAGCAGCAGGATGGCCCTGTGATCCTGTATCTTAACTGAAAGGGAAGAGCAGGACTGTTTAATCAAATTCTCTTGACCGGCTTCTACTAAATGGCGTAACAGTCTACAAAGAACAAGAAAAAGCTCACTGGCTCAAATCTTATTAAACTAGGTTGGACTAAAACTTCAGGGCCTCATCAGAAATGGGAACAGAAATTCCTTAAATCTCATCATGGCTAGGCTTTGCGAACGAAGATTTGGGAAGGCTCTATCCACATTTGCTACAGGCACGTTGGTGGCTTATGAGGCAAATATGTGACAGACATATATGGATCAGGGATATCAGCCTCTCATGCTTGCCATGATATTGGCTATGTGTTCAAAGGCCTCCCACCTTGTGCTGACTTGGGCTTAATTGCCATGGTTTTGGATCCACTTTAAATGCTGAACCTACACTGGTTGTTTCAAGGACTGGTTGAGCTACAGGAAAACAAATGGGACTGTATTTGTACTCAAGGGGGTACCAGGAGTGTGCATACACGTCCCCCCCTTTGGCCTTGTGATAGATCCCCCGCTGGGCAGCCTCTCCCACTCTATTCTGGACCTTGGCACCAGACATGCCACAAGTCTGCTTCTTTGTTGGACTGAAAGGAGTAGGAATGGGAAGAGAAAAAGATCTTGATGATCTCAAAAATGCATCTTCCTTGTTTCTGTTTTTGTGACAGATCTGGTCTCAGTTACAGTCCTAAGAAAGAGTTACACTTCTTTGCCTTTTAGCTGTGAAGTAATCCAAAGAAGAGCACACTCAAAGTGGCACAAGCAGATTTCTCTTCTGTCTTATTCAGAGAAATCTCTACACATGATACTCTGAGTAGTTTTGTTACCTTCTTCTTGACATGTTGTAGCTCACATGCTGTGGGCTCCTTTCAGGTCCATTTTTCATAACTCCAACTAACAACAAAACTGACAGGATGTCAACAGGAGGAAGAGAAACAAACAGATTAGATAATCTCTTTAATATCCTCCTGGTGAGCTCACCAGGCCTAAATAGCAGTGTTCTATAACAGGTATAATCTCGATTTAAAAGATACAAACTGGGTTCTCTGTCAGAGATAAATTCATGGTTCAATGTGGCACTATGAAAGGCGTGGGTCTCACAGGGAGCACACAGCCAGGAAGCTGACAGGACAGCAGTAACAGCATGAAGATGTATAATTGCTCTCTGCTAATACAGGGGGTAAATGCAAAATGAGGTTTGCTCGATAACAAATGGCCATGATCTGTCAGTGAATGTAACAGCTGAAAAATGGAATTCTGAAAGAGCTTCCTTAGACAGTGATGGGGACTGAAACTCCACCTGGTCGTTAGGAAGCACTTCAAATAACAAGACTCCATGCAATGTCAAGGGTTTAGATTCAAGGAGCAGAAAGATCCTTTTCAGGTCTGCATCTTATGGAGGGAAAAAAATCTTTTCCTTTAAAACACTTTAAGACCAGTTTCTATATAAATAAATGCAGGTCCATGACCAAGGCAACAGCTCCCCTTAGATGGTTTAATACTCTTACATGCAGCAGGAAATCCAGCTGGGATGTAATGTGGCTACAGGCTGGTGCAACAGGCATACTCAGGATTATTCCTCAAGTTTTTTCCTGTTAGCTTATCTCACCACAGAATTTTTGCATAGTTTAAAATAAAAAGACATTACAAAAATGTTCTTTTAATTAGGGTAACTGATGTTCTGTGACCACAAACCCCACAGGTTTCAAAAGAATATGCAGACCTTTTTGGAAGTGTAAGGGGAAAAAAATCCAGCATGTGCTCTCTAGGGAAGGTCCTTTCTGGCAATTTAACTTCAAAAAACCAAGATCAAGACCTTAAAGGAGCACAGGGAAGCCATCACCCACAGCCTTCTCAATGGAACAACATTATCTCCAAAAAGATAAGATTATTCTGCAATATCTGAAGGGGAAATTCAAAGGAAATAGAACAGAAAGATTTGAAAAATTATCTTCTTTTGCTTTAACAATGGAAAGATCAGAAACAGTGAGGATCTCTGAGATGACCCCTGAAGGTTGGGAGCTGTAGTGGGAGCTTCTGCTGCTGCCATGAGAGAATCCTGCTCCTCTGACAGTTCAGACTGCCTGTAGGAAACGAAATGCTCATCATGAAATGGATGTTTGCCTTTGACACTAGACTGAGCGGCTCCTCTCTGTGTCCCCTACAACTGCCAAACAGAGCTGCACTCCTCACAAGGATGATGGATCTTGGGAAGAGAAACAACTGATGAAATGAGGGACATGGTTTAGAGTAGCACTGGTTTCTGGTTACATGGGATGGACACACATCAGGATCTGGATGTTCGAAGGGAATATCAATTACAGATTTCTTGTCCCTTGTATCCTGTCGTTAGCGGCTGCTAAAAGGTGAAGAAGTCCAGGGTCCTCAGGGGCTCTGTTAACATCTCTGATCTTCAGTGAGACCGAGGTCTCTAGGAAGCAGCAATTCAGCCTCTGCTTCAATGACCAAAATCTAATCTTGTCTTGTCTTTTGTCTAAGACTGTGGGATAGATTACGATGAAACTATTTTAGCTTCACCAGCATCCCCTATCCTTTGTTGCTGCGAGTTTACACTCAATTCCCATTACAATCAGGCAGCTAAAATCAGCTGCCACCAGCCAAACAGATCAAGAGGCACCAACTGTAGAAAGAGCCCAGAAGGCAAGCCCCTCTCATGATTAGGCATAACCTCACTTCTTTCACATGCAAGGAAAAATGCTATGAGATTAAACTGGGAGACAAGATGAAGAGAATTTAGGAGGCTGGCAACAACCAGCTTTGTGTTTAATACAGCTCAAAGAGATGGTCCCTTGGGATGTGTCTCCACCAATGACCTGCTGCAGGAAAGCTGAGCTGGGGGAGCTGGCATTCTCCTGTAAATACTCAAATAGCCTGGAAAAATGAACTTGTGGGATGGAATGGCATTTCTGTAACTGGTTTCCAAGAGGAAAAGCTGCCCAGTAGAAACTTGCCTGAAATGCGAGCACATTCCCCAATTGCAAGAAACTTTCAATGAGAAATGTTTAATAAACATGATTAACACCAATTTTTATTGCTAATGAGGAGTTTATAAAAATAAATGCCCTCCATATAGGCTTAGGAGCTAGCCATTCTCCTTCCAGTTGTGATGGAAACAGCTCAGACCTTTCCATCTTGAGGGCACATCCCAAATTCCATCAATTTGTCAGGCAGTTTTCAGAGGCATCTCAACCATGGAGAGACTTTGTTAATTATTGTTGCTGAACAACTCTCTTCCCTTCTCTTTGGATGGAATTTGTCACTATTTTTGCTATATTGTTGTTTTCTTTGCTACAGATTTTTCTTGTGATGCCTGCTGGGGTGTTTCAAACATTGAAGACATTTTTTAAAATGCTGAAAGGAAACTAATAATCATAAATAAATAATTCTTTAATTTCTCTGAGGAGTTGTCCAGCAAAAGGAGAGAAATTGCTGAAGTAGTTCAAATGTACAAAATAAGACAGGAGGAAGAAAAATGTATTCCAGAATCTCCCTTCAGGCTTTCTTTCAATGACCTATTGCAAGAAAACCAGAAGGGGAAGAAATCTGTTTTTTCATTTATACTGCAAAGGTGATCTGCCGAAGTCCAAATTTAGACTTGTTGTCTATGATGGAAAGCAAACAGAACCCCAAGATTCCTTTTGGCTTGTGCCTTTACAGACAATGTTTGCAGCCAAGGCACTAAGAGGATGAAGCCATTGTGGATCTGAGGGGGTAAAAAACCAATCCAAATACAGAGATGCTTACCTTCAAAATCCCTCTGACATAAAGGTTATAGGAAACATATACAATTATTACTTCGCTTGATAAACTTAGTCAATACAGTTTTCTTGTTTTCTAGGTTCCACTGCTACCACTTTAAACTTAAAAAAAAATAAATTAGGCATCTCAGAAGTAAAAACAGTCTCTTGTTAGAAGACTGCAACTACTGCCCATCATTCTGAGGGACATCTGTTTACTTCCCTGCTTGAGGATGAGCAGGGAGTCAGCGATATTAAAGCATGCTTGTCTTTGACAGATGGAGGCTGTTATAATATTTTTTTTTAAATTGTGCATTAAGATTTTGGTTAAAAAATCTTACATTCTATGTAACGTAGATTTTATGGCACTCAACTTCCAGTAACAAGGATTTTTATACCTGTAAACCAACTTGCGTTATCCTTGATCTACATTAACCAGTATGTGTTGTTCCAGTTTTACTTTTTGATGTCAATCCCGTGGTTTCCTACCCAAGTGACAGCACAGGTATGCAAGTAAAATTGAAAGGGGAAGACCTTTGGACTGACACACAATACAAGCAAAACAACAGAATAATCAGATCTACAAAGGCTGAACTAAAATGAGAATCTAATGAAATGTTTTGGAATCACAATAAATTCTTCTACACGGGACTAAGGTTATACACAGACAACCAAGAGCAATTGACTTATTGTAAAATAACAAGTAATAACGAAGCTGCAGTAACATATCGTGTGTTTTCTCTTAGCGTGCCCCTCTGGAGAACTAAAATGAGTTTGAGCCACATACGTACATTTGAGACTTCAGCTAACTTGTTTGTTTTTAGAAGTGAGGCAGGTTAAAAAGTGACTTTAAATTCCCAAGGGAGCTAAACCAGCCTCAACAGAAAGCCAGTGAAGCACTGAATTAGGAGGTTTTGCTATTTCCTCATTTATTTAAAAAAATCCTTCATTTAAAAAGGTTTGCTTACCTGCTGTCTCTATATTTGCAAGTTTTTTAACTTAGAGGGCTCTTCATTTTTTATTTATACGTGTGCCCACGGCTTGAAAAATGGTGAAGAAGAGCATCACTAACAAGGGATCTTCATGTCACTGAAGGGAATGGACTAGTGTCTTACCCTTTGGAGAACGGTGGCTCACAGAATCAGTCCAAAGTGAAAAAAAAAAAAGCCAAATGATTAAAATACACCTTCCCTAATTCAGGAGCTACTTTCTCATTTTCTTCAAGTTCTCCCAGCTCCACGTTGTTCTGATGACTTTTTCCATCTACTCAGGGGACAGATCTCACTATTGAATTTCAACAAGGGTAGCAAAGATGCTCTGGAGAGCACATTTAATTTTGCCTGTCTCCCGCTGAGATGGCTGTTTATGGTTGGTGTTGAATAATTTTTCATTCCTTTACCAGGCAATGTACACTGAAGAAATTTCAAACTGGTAAACAGACTAGAGCCATCCCAAAACTGAAATTTTATACCCTGCTTAAGAAATCTATAGTTACTCAAAAAATTCCTGAAAACACTCAGGCTGTTGTCCTAAATGTGCACTCTTTAAAACATATATAGGGCTTTCTTTTCTTATTGCTGTGAACAACAAATTTTGTAAAATTTAAATTAATATTTCAAGCTTCCGAAGGTTTGTCAAAATAAACAGTAAAGTTGTTTACTATAAATTTGCAGGAGTTATCTGCAGCTTACATTATGTTCATACAATGTTTATAAAATGATACTATTTAAAAATGATTGCATTTAATTGCTACATCTAAAAACCACTGTAATCAAATTAACTCCAGATTTATTCTTCAAGTGCCACCAAGATATTTTATGTATTCTAAGTAGGTGCAATAAAACAAAGCATATATGAGGACACTGATCAAGCAGTAGGATTATCTGGCTAAGAACAATAACAAACAAGAAAGAAAATAAGACAGGTGAAGCAGACAATAGCAGCTGACTTACTTTCTGCACTTCTGAAAAGGGAATCATCCAAATCTAATGGTATAAAGAAGAACATTTCTGCCATTGTTTGAAGTAATTTCACTGTAGTTTAAAAAATTCATGCAAAAGAATTCTTTGCAGCCTAAAGTTGGAAGGAAAATGTTCCCATTCAAAGAACTAAGTGATCTGCTGAATTACTGAGTTTTGCCCAACATAATCTCAATTTTCATTCACTGCAGTTGATTATAGTGTTGCTACTGTGACAAATAGTCTTCAGGAACCCTTCTAAAGATCACAATTTTTCCATAAATGTATCTCTAATAAGACTATGAACAAGGATGTTTTATATAGTCAAGGAGCAGAGACATTCTTCCCACTCTGCCACAGTAACTCAGACTTCAGGAGTCTCTGCGCTTACCTAAGATGTGGGATGAAACTTTGACTTCTACCAAGTCAGTGATTCCAGCTGGGTTGGGACTGCACTTCTACAGGTAAGGGCTGGGTTTTGTCTTAGTCTGAACAAACCACAATGAAAACAACAATATATATATAAATCCTTAAAGAGTTTTGAACCCATCCTAAACCATCCCAAACATTCACCAGTCTTATATACCATCCCTACCTGTGCAGCTCCCAGCAGAGCATTCAGCAATGGCTCATATTTGGTACAGGCAGGTTGCATAACTCAAGTAAAAGATGTGTGTTCACTGGTACACTGTACACTGTTGTGTTCTTCTTTTACTGTGAGTGTAGGAGGTTTGGGGAGTTTATTTGGTTTGCTGAATTTTTTTTCTTGTGCTTGGATTTCTTGTGATTATATTTCTTGCTATATCTCTTTACACTAGAAAATGCAAGTAAAAGAAATGCACCTTGCAGTGCAGCTAGAACAGAGAAGATGACCTGACGTATACTGCTAGGGGGGTATAACCTCCCAGCTACTGCCAGCAAATCCAGCCTTGCTGATGAAATAGAAATATCCTTTAGAGTTACCTCCAACTTTGAACTCCATACATGTAAAGAGGTCTGGAGGTTCTGGGAAGAATCCCAGATGGATTAGGACACTTGTGTATTCAAATCCCACTCCCACAGCACTAAATCCATTCACAGTGACCTTTAACTTTTCAGGTAGAGCTGAAGTGAAGGTGCATTAATGCTAAATAAATATGCAAAGCAAAAAAAACTTCTCTGTGCATCTGCAGTAAACACCATGTGCCCAATACCACTCCTGCAAACACAGGATATCTTCTCTATCTTCTTGTTTGCTTTGCATTATATAAGAGGAAGCCAAACAAGCATATACCCTTCCCAGAGGTTCACTAGATGCTATCTTACCTATGCAAGTGCTTTTGCAAAAAGGGCAGGCAAATTCCAGCAGAGCCATGCTTATCACTGAGAGTTTAGCGGAAATTTAAAGCTTGAGGGGCATTTTTGTTTCAAACATTTATGTGCACACTGCATTTTTCCAAAGTAAAACACAGTAGAGGGTGTAAGGACAGAAAGGTGTTTGTTTAAGCGCTGCTCCTTCTGCAAGCGAAAATCTAAATATGCATAGAAAAAAGAAAAATCTGGAGTGAACTTGCGTCAGACTCCTCCATCCTGCAGCTGATGGAATGTGTGGTGTATGAGCAAATGTATTTGGTAATGTTATTATTTTTAATTATTCTTATATTGCTAGGGAATTAACACCGCATTAGCATTAGCACCTCCTCATGCAATGCTGGGCTCACCCAGACTGGGTTTGTGGAGCCACCTAAGATGTTTAAACTGTGGGGATCTCTTTCCACCAACCTGAGACAGACAAAAAGTGCCAAAGATCACACTTCCTCCTTAGTCATAAAGCCAGGTTTCTTACTACAGGAGGAGATTACAGAGGATCCCAAATGCAATCTTGGAATTAACACTTATGTACTTTTTACACCTGACTTTAAAATACTTGTATGTCTCTTGGTTACCATGGTGCTTTCGGTAGATTACTTCATATGAGGCATCCTTAATTACAAATCACACTACGTAGCAGGTAGGGAATCCAGAAATCATGTTGACAATAAGCAAATAAACCAACAAGGGCATCTTATCAGAAAAGAACCACACAGCCCTCATGTACAGCATAGCAGTTTGGCGGAGATTATCACAAGAACTTTGTAAGATGGCTGTACCTTTGGAAAGCGCCTGGTGATGAAAAAGAACTTTAGGATCTTCTTTATACTGAATTACTAAGAAGAGGAGTGGTGCACAGGATAAAATATTGGAATTATAAACCATAAGGTCTTTCTGCGTCTTTTCTTTCAGCAAGGAAAAATAATGCTCCAATTTAAACCTCAAAAAAAACCTGAACCAAAACAAAAAAAAACCCCTAAAATATCCATACATAAGCACTTCGTGTTTCTAGATCTATTAGAAAAACATTTATAGGTGTAAAACTGTACTTCTCAGGGATATCAACTACTACAGTTTGCAGTGCTAAGGATTATACAAGTTCTTCCTTAGATGTATATTTACGAAAACTTTTATTTGAATGCAGATTTTCCATATTAACTGCTTGATTACATTTATACAAATACTAAGATGTTTTTTGCTGTTTTTATTTGATGTTATAAACAATTTCTAACATGAGGCATCCTCTGAGCATAAAACATTGTGTTAACTGGGAAACTTAAGACAATAGTTAGTTCTGCAAAGAGCAGTAAGGAGAAAGGATATTAATATATTGAGTAAATAATTGAGCTGAAATTTGGAAAATTGAGAAATCTCGCTTTCAGAAATGCGTGCTCAAAAATGCTAGGGAATAGGAGTGCAGTTTGATTGGAGTTACCCCTGACAGAACTGAGAAGAGAGTTCTGAAAATTAACTGATCAATGAAAAGATGGAAATCTTTTCACTGTAACAACAAAAGCAATCCCAACCCTGCTGCTGACCTACTCTCCCAATCCCTATTCAAAAGATCCAATGGCACTACCAGGAAATAGCAAATCCTGCACTTCTGCACCTCCTTAACAACACCTAGGCTTCAACATCACTGGTGAGAAGGCACTTACCAAAGTACTTCTGCTTCATTTGGGTTTTCTTTGCTTCCTATTTCCCCCTCCTTTTTAACAGCTTTATAAGCTCCAATAAACCATCTACTTTTAATTTCTTTTTCACTGCTTTTATAATGGCATACTGAAATATCTTTGCAATTTAACAGAGTAACAGCTTTTGTTATTCTCTGTCAAATCCCAGGTTGCACAGACTATTACTTCTCAGAGAGAGAGGAAGGGCAGGACCTACTGAAAAAATAAGATCATTAGTATTAGTGTACTGACTGTCTCAAAGGCTGCTTTCATTGCTTCCCTTGAAAAACTTCCTTCAGTCTCGCTAAGTTAGCTTACCTTTACATGTTTATAAGTTGTTTAAAAAAAGAAAATTGCCAATGAAATTTAATCTAGATTAAAACAAAGTTGATTAGAAAAATATTGACCCAAATGGAAAAAACAAAGTGAAATTCCATTGTCATTCTTAAGACTAATTAAAAACAGTGAGTTATTCTGAGGTGGCATTAACTGATGATTTTTCAAAATAAGATACTTAAATCTAATACAAGTTATTTTATACTCTGCTTAAGGTATAATCTCTACTGGAGAATTTTTAATAAAGAGACATAAAGTGTCTACAAAGAAGAAATGGCAATGCAACAGTCTTCTGATCTTCCACTTTAGAATCCTTTTCCTTCCTTTTTTTGCAATCAAAAGCCCTATTTCAACCTGTGATCAAATTGCTGTCCTTCGGTCAGTGAGTACCCAGAAAGATAAACAGAAATGTCGGTGATAAATAGTACAAATTGCAACTTTTAATTATTACTAGTAGGGATAATTACTGACGTTTAGCCAATCACACCTTCTACCTCTGGACCCAAATGTACAGAGCAGTCTGAGGGGCCCAGTCATGGGGAGCTAATCAACAGAGAAACTACTAATGTCTCACACTACCTTCCTTGCAGAGAGGACATTAACTGGAGTCTTAGATCAACAGAGAAAAGTTTCCAAGAGAAAATTCAGCTTAGACTAGTTCTTCCACACTTACTCATGGCAAGGAGTAACTCACCCCCTCAAGCACTCCTGCTATTTCCAGTGCTAAACCCCACTGATTAAAGGTGCAAGGTAGCTTGCACCCCCTGGTGCAAGCAAAGGAGCTGATACATCCTGCTAAAATGCATATTTTTAGAGATGCAGGGCCCCATGCTGTCACCTGGGGTTATGGAGACACAAAAGGACTGAATATTAGATCAAAAGGCAGAAAAGTTTACGGTAAGTGATGTAGAGCCCGCTGGCAACTTGAATTACAAGCAAAGTGGAAGATATCAAGATAATTGATGTTTAGGCAATGGAAACATTTTTGTGACCCAGCCTCCTGGCACACCTACATGGGTAACTTTGATCTGATAGAAGAGGGTGGTTAAAATGGAGAACAAACATATGACCTGGAACAAATGCAAAATGGACTCTCCTGGAGTACGACCAAAAGCTTCATTTCTGCTGTAAATGATTGTTTTAATTTACATGAAAGAGCTGCGGTAAATCTTCATAAATTTAAAAACAATACTTTATTAATAACACGAACAAAACCGTAAAAGTTCAGTTGCTAGTAGCTATCCAGAATTACATGAGTAGCACCAAAATAATTAAAACTACTTGTGTTTCAAAAATAATAAATACATGTCATGACCCTAAGCAGCAAAACAACATGAAAATCCATTTGGTATGTAAATTCACTCAAATGATAACAAGTCGCATATCTCAAAAAAAGAAAAGAAAAAAAGAAAAAGAGAGAAAGAAAAAATTATTTACTACATAAATTATGAAAGGAAAATCAAAGAATGTAAAAACTCAGTTGTGTCTCTACTCATTATTTTGCTTTAATTTCATCTAACTTTGTGAAAAGCCCCATGGGCTAAGGACATTAATTTCTTGCTTTTGCTGTTTTACTAATTCCTAATGGAGAATTACAAAAGAATTTCAATCACGAGAAGGACTGGAATCATGGGAAGAAACGGGAGAGAAAATTGAAGAAAACTGTAGGATATCCAGAAAGCTAAAAATAAATTAGTATATTCTAAATGTCTTTCAAAAAAAGAGGGAAAATGCCCATGTCACATCCACAATCCGAGCTGATTTCAGCACCAGTGAGACAGAAGGAAAATAATCTAGAGGAATTTAAAAGCAACAAATCTCTAGGACCAGATGGAAGTTATCCCTGGGTATTAGAGAAGATCAAGAAAGGAACTTTCGGGCTACTGGCAGACATCATGGAAAGGCTGATAAGTTCCAGATGGAATACAGAAATCAGTAAATAGGCACCAGATTACGGAGTGATATGAAATAACATTTTAGTGTGAAATTAGCAATAAATATGGTTTGTAACACGGCAGCATATCACAATTTTGACATAATTTGACAAGTCGCAATATAAGACACAGTGTCAGAAGCTATCAAAGCAAAACAAAACACATCTCCCAGGTGGTTTGCTGGGAGAACAGCAGTTATTTCACTCTGAGTTTTCACACAGCGGTTCCCGATTTCCTCCAGCCTGGGCTGGCAGTGTATTAAAGTATTATTGCTCTCAACATGGCTTGGGGTCCAAATGGGAGCTCGGCTGTGCTGGGCACAACTCCAGTGCCCCTATGTCCTAAATGGGTGAGATGGATGGTTCCCAGGAGGAGGTGTCAATGCCAGAAGTCAGGCAGATTTTTCAAGGTTACAGAGTTGGTTTGAGGAAAAGAACTCATATTTTCTCAGTCCAGCCTTAGTCATTGGATGACTATACCCAAGTGTAACTGCCTATCTGAGCACTCAATGACAGCCCTTCAACTCCTCCTTTTTTCCTAACTATAATCGTATCTCACTTCTGGCACTCTTTCTACTTTAGCAACTTCTGAATCAGATCACTCCGAATGAAAGATGGTATATGGAAAAATATTCCAAATCTTTTAATTTTTTTCCTTGCAAAATAAATCATTCCCAGAAATCTACCGACTTCCTTTTCTCTTGCTGGCTTCCCCATCTCTTCCTCTGCTCATCACCTGCCATGTTCTCTGGTAGCATGAGGATGTCACTGCTTCCAATCCTCCTCCCATCAAGGACAAATTCTTAAACAATGCAGAATGTCAACCATTCTCAAAGGCACATTTGATTAATTCACTGAAATCTGTGACAGAATTTATGTGAACTTAAGCCGTGGGACATTTATGTAAAAAGACTGCAAACACACAGGTAAATGATCTAGAAGCACAGCAATTGCAGGTACTCCAGTACTGGAAACTGGGAAGCTTTGGCTTGGATTCATTTCCTAAGCATTTGAATAATGTTTCAGACATGCTGGTTCATAAAGCTCCCTCTCTGATCAGTCATGAGATGGGTCAGATCTTCAAGGGGCACCCTCCTCTGATTATATGGGGATCATCCTAACTTTAGTGTCTCGTTTAAGTGTCTGAAGTTAGATGGGATGCACCTGAGTCTCTCAAAGCATGCTGTGAAATTTACACCACAGACAAAAGCATAAAAAATAAACATGAAACAATTAATTCACCACCCTGCTAACAATGGGGTATAGATGTTTCATCCTAATCCTCTACCCTAGTCTGTGATTGATGCCATGTATTTAAAAAAAAAAAACCTAACAAAAAAAGGGCTGCAGTGCTTGGCAGCAGAAAGTGGGACAATGAATAAGAATCATAAAGTTTTTGTGAAACAAAGTTTGACAGAAATATAAAGCAATGCACTGTGGTCTCTCAAGTAGGAAACACATGTCAAAAATAAATGGAATTGAACTTGACCACAAGAAGGACTTTGAAAGCGCCCTGGAGTAATAGCAGAATTCACTCTTGCAAACACCATGGCAGTGTTAGGGAAGAGTCAAACAGCAGAGCGACCGGGAGGCAGAGGGCTGAGGCACCGATGTCAGATGCAAAATAAAAGCTAAAGAAGTAGTCCATCACAAAAAAACATACCCAGAGTAATGTCACGGGGTGCATTTAAAATGCAAGCAGAAATTCAGAGTTAAGGCTGATACTCAAATCAGCTGGAAGTCACATTTTTCAAGTTCCTAATTTTGGGACAGAAGAAGGTAAGATATGGACTCTAATGAAGTGAGTTAGTGGTAACACGGGTGGACATGTTATCTCTGTGACCCAGCAGATTCTCTCTATCTCTTCTTCTAGTGAGAGCAGCTATATCATAAAACATTACAATATCAAGACAAGACCTTCTGATCAATCATCATTTTTTCCTCAGTCTGCAAAGTCCTAGCCTTGTTTTCAGTCGGAAACCTTCCTCTTTCTCCTCCCAACAAATATTTTAACTGAAGTTAACAAGAGAGAACAAAGCTGCTTTCAGGATTAAAGAACAGAATCTATGAAAATCACTCCAAAAGCTTAATTCATGTAGCTGAGGAAATAAATGAAAAATATAATAAATCTACTTAATTAAAGAAATTTTAAGTCCCAATCCTGAACCACTGGAAGGCACTAGCAGAAAACATATAAAGAATATATAGTGATCAATCAACCTGATGATAAACAGAACTGTGATCTGCATAAAATATCTTTTTTCAGTGATGACAAAGTAAAGAAATTGTGACTGACTTAAAGGAAAATGCAGAGGTTAAGTTGTACCAATCCCCTTTTCTTTCTTGTATAGGAAATGTACGGAAAGCTGCAATTTAAATGTTCACCTGCAACAAGAAATCTGTATTTGATGGAAATGAAAAAAACTCCACAGCTAACAGGAGGTTCCAAAAAAGTGAAATGTCCATGTGGAAATAAGTTACAGCCTCAAGATCTACAGCAGCTACTTTCAAGGTTTTTTAGCTGCATTGATAAAAAAGAAATCACAAACATCCATCCCATATTGAGCTTCTAAAATGTTTTAAGTTGGTGACTCCATTAGAATCACTGAAGTACTGTATAAGGACTAATGCATAATGTACTGATAATCTGTTCTGTGCCTCATGTCAGAGCATCATAAGTTTTACTTAGCTACAAGACTCATTCTGAGCTTGGTTATGCTATGCAATATAAACTTTGCCTTTTCTCAATGTAATGTTTATTCTTGGCATATACATACATATTTTCCATGCATTAAGATTTAAGATTTTCTTCACACTTCTCAATTAATGTATTTTATTAATTGCAGCTTTCTCAGGAGCCTGTAAATCTGGCAGCTGAGCATACTTATTTATTTTCCCTCAATGACCTCTGTCTAAGACTTGCTTAGTTTTCTCTCTGTCAAGCACCTTGGGATCCATATTTCAAGCTGGATACTTTTTTCTTCTTATCTCTAGTTATTATTATTTGTTTGTTTGTACTACAGCAGCATCTTACAATCCCAGCTGGGGTTAGACACACCAGGAATACATATGAAAAAGTACCTGCCTCAGGAGAGAGTCTCTAGCTCAAAAAAATTACAGAAAAATGAAGAGACAGGAAGAGGATGGCAGAGAAAGAGATGCACAAGGTGCTGTGACTTCCCTGATGTGATACACAGATAAGAGCTGGACCCCATCCTGTCACTTATACACTGCATAATGAACCATTGACATCAAGAATAAAAATAATTAATTTTGGAATTTTTTTGAAGTACAAGAGAGGAAGAAAGCTTGGATGTTGTATAGCATTAAGTCCTGCAAAACCAACACAAGAGGTGTTATCAGTATGGGCTCATGGATGAGAAGAATAATAACTGTGTCTTTACTTAACTGGTGATAACAGTCCTTAATGTTATACATGCCTGTTATTATGCCAGTGTTAGATCTTTCATCTCCAAGAAATTTGACTCAAATCATGAGTCTTAGCCTACATTACTCTCAGATTTGAGGTGGGGTTTCTGTATTCTCTTCTTCAGCATCCACAAAACTGTCTCTAGAAAACATGTGTTTGAGGGAGCCCAAGAATCAAGACAACTGAAATGAAAATAAATAATATAAATAAATAAATAATAAAAATGTTATATTGCCTAACCTATTAGGTGACTACAGATTTTTACAGGGGGAAGAATGTAAAAGAAGAACTTAAGATTATTGCATCAGCAGCCTAAACTCTGGAACAGATATTAAAAATGGTAATTAAGCTGGGGCTTAAAAATGATACAGTTGGGGCTGTATCATATATCCTGTTCTGTTCCATACAGTACTTTGCTGGAGCAGCCATAGCTTTCCAGCGTGACGTAAAATCACAGGCACTTTTGCCAGAACTGCTGTTCTCCACTCTTCACTCACCTTCAGGGCACATGCCAGAAAGGACCAGAGCAGGCACCTTGGCAGTCACTACACACTTTGAGTTACTTGAAGCAACATAAAATATTCCCTGATGGAGAGCAGTCAGCTCAGTGCCCTTAGGAATTGTACAGCAGTCGTGGCTACGACTCAAGTTGTGGTGCACACCCTCAGCAGCATCAACCAACCATCACAAGGATGGTCCAATGTATCTTCTCTGTGTCTCCTATTTCACTTTCCCAGCAAAAGGGATTTTTAATACAAGGTCTTGACCTCTGCCTAAGCTGTTCCAGAGCCTTGTTTCTGAAAACTTGAAAGACTGTGCCAAGTTTTTGAACGAAGATGGCAGTCAACAGTTCAGCTTGTCAGGTGAAGGCAATGTGCCGTGGCCAGGAAGCTGCAGAAGGGAATCCTGCCCCTCTCCAGAGCAGTAAAAAGCATCACTATTTACCCCACACCATCCTCCAAGTGCAGGGTAAATTTCTTTGACCTTGTCATCACCAGCAGGGATGACTGCAAAGTAAACCAAACAAAGTAAACAAAAAACCCCACAGTACTATACAGTATATGCTCCCAACACAGTAATCTGCAGTGGACACTTCAGTGTGATCTGTACAGGAGATGAAAGAGCAATTCACATGTGAACTAAGTGACACAGGACTTTGAATCTCTATTCTAAAACTATGTGATATACACCCTAAAAGACATAGATAGTGAGATAAATTATAACCACGTGGGTTACGAATACATATTTATCCTACTAGAAAAAAATTTTATTGGCTTAATCTCAAAATACAGTGTGTCCCAGTCTCCAGCACAGCTGCAATTTCTTAATAGTGTTCTGAACAATCTGCTAGATTTCTTCAAACATGCTTTTTCAATTCATTTAGCATCAGACAAGAGGAGAATTGTATTTCATATAAACTGTGATTTTTGAATGTTATTTTTTTCATAGAGAAGGCCAGAAGGGACCTTTTGAAATTACCCAACCTGACCTCTTGCATAATAGAAGCCACAGAACTTCCTTGAATTGATTATTGTTTGATCTATAGCGTATCTTGTAAAGAAGCATCTAATCTTCATATAAAAATCAACAGTGATGAAGATTTAGTGCAAAAATCTCTCGGTATGTTGACCTCATGGTCAATTGCCCTCACTGTTGAAAATCGAGGCTTAATTTCTGAATTTATCTGCATTTGTCAAGCTTCAGTCTCTCAACAGTTTGTTTGGCAGATGTATTACTTCTGCTTCACAAGGATAACATGTGCATTGTTTATAACAAACAAGGCAGGCAGAAAAATGCATCTTCTTTCCAAAAGCTACAACTAAATATGAATATGTGCCCAATAGCTGACTCATCCCCACACTTCAGTCAGGGCTGGTGCTAGGAATTGCCTCTCAGATATTTAATGTCAAATGATCTGCTGAAGACATGGTTCCACCGTGGTTATAGTGCCTTTAAATCAGCTAACTTGGTTCTGGCAGCAGCACGGCCATTACAAATCAGGCTGATGGAGAGGGAGGAAGGGATCAGCTCTCTCAGACCACAAGCAGATTCAGTGTCCTGTGTGTTGCAGAGCATTGCACAGAAAACAATGGATGTGCAATAACAAAGGATGCTTTCTACAACCCAGCTCACACAGGGCTACAAAACCCATCTGAGAAGGTCACAAATGTTCAAGAACTTGGCAGTGGCTACAGTTCAGCCATACTCATAAACAGAGAGGAAAGCCCTCTGTCTGCTTCAGGAAAGTCAGTGCCTTCTGACTTTCCACTCCAGATACAGAAGGTAAAGGTCCTTCAGTCACGGGATGCAAGACCCGATACTCCTCACCATGGAGATTTCCATACACATGAACACATTAATACTGAGTGAAATTGGTCTGGCAAGGCTCACTGGGGACACTTTCGTTATCTTTGGAAAAATTCTTAAAGTCACAAAATTGATACCTAAATAGCAACAATTTAGTACAATAATTAACAAGCTAAAGTAGGGAACAGACCTTTGATCTAGGCCAAATAACTCTTGACCACTGCTCTACAAAGCTTCAAAATTAAGTCTGCCTTTACCCACTGCTTATCTTGGAGTGATAACCACTCTCCTCTGCTGAGTTCAGAGTAATCCTCCCTCTATTGCTTTTATGCAATATTTTTTGCTGTTTTTTTTTTTTTGTTTAGTTGGAAATCTATTTTATCTTCCAGGATTAAAAGATGAACCAGAAGGCTCTTACACCTGACCTGACCAGGGTTCCATTTTTTTATTTCCCCAGAACCTATGCATGAACCACCAACACCTAAAACAAAGCCTGACCTGGATCTTCTGTGCAGCCTTGGGCATCTGTGATTCATCAAGCCCTGCACAAGATGTAGCATCACTTTCAAGTCAGGACTTTACAAATGCAGAAAAAGCTGTTTAAATATTTTGCTTTAAAACACACTTGCAAAGTTCAAGGCTACACAAATATGCTGCTAACAATCTGGAGTGTTAAAGTATTATTTTTTAAAAAAAGAGAGTTATTTATTGAAGTGATTTGAGTGCATTGCTAAGGCGCTGGCTGGCTGGCTTCAGTGAAGCTATTTCTCTTTGTGGATGTGCTGGTTTATAAATCGCTCACTCATCGTGAATCCTGCTGGATACCAGAGGAATCCTATTTAAGCTTCTGGTAAGCAATTTGCCTGGTTTACTAAATTTTCCAGTCACGCGTCCATGCAAAAGCTGCTTTTGCTTCCCACTCGAATCCTCCTTCCTGCCCGCTATTTGTCTTTGCCACATCTGTGTTTATTGTGTGGCGCGGGTGATGCCAGGCCCAGGATCGACCTGATAACCACTACAGATCTTGGCTGCCTCTCAGGGGTGACCTGCCAATCAAGTTGCCAAATTTTTTTCATTTATTTTAGGCCACGTGAGCCAAACGGTCCAGCAGAGGAACAGGAGGGAGGGAGGCAGTGCCTTGTTTCAGCTTCTCCTCTCTGTCGGCGGCAGCTCTGCCCAGCCATGGCTGGCGGGCTCCCGCTGCGGCGCGTCCCAGAGCGCACCCGGCGAAGCCTGGAAAGTACTCCGTGGCCAAACTTTTAAGTTTACTACTTAAGTTTTCTCCTCATGCCGTGTGCTTCAGTGTTGACAGTTAACTCGCATTTAAAACAACCCTGTGCAACAGAGCTGTCAGCCGGAGATGTATCTGAGCCACACAGACCCTTTAAAATTCTTCCCTGGCTGAAGGGACATCAGTCAGCCAGGAGAGACCCTTACCTCTGGGTTAGGAGTCTGAGGGAGATACACAGCATAACGGTTTTTTCGGGGGGTGCTTTTTTTTCAGTGTTACTATGCAGAAAAACTTAAAAGAAAATCAGGTCATGGTGTGCAAAGGGAAGGGAGAGCATTGACTATGTTCCTGGAAGAAGGCTCTGCACTGTGCTCACCACCTTCACCCAAATGCTGGTGACTGGCTCCAAGTCTGCTGACGGGGCTTGAGGCAGCTGAGGCTTCTTCAAGGGTTGTATTTTACCGAATGGGGGCATTTTCAATCCTGTTAAAGTAGTCTATCCCTGCAGCCAGCCTTCAGCTAGGGTTCACACAAATAGCTCTGAAGTAAGAAACTCACAAAAGGCATCTAGTTTGAGAAAGCAGCTCAGAAAGTGAGTAAAAAGTGTTCAAGCAAGGTTTTCTTCTTGTACTAGAAAACACATCGACAACATCTACTACAAACCAGCCTGGCCATATTAATAATTAAATATAGGTTTTTCCCTCTCCAAGTTTACCTAGCTGAAAACAGTTTGATAAAATAACTCTTTATGAATAATCAACAGCAGCAACATTAACCCAGCAAGCTATAAATAAAATAAGTGAAGACTACAGAGATTCCTCTGGCACACACACACACACACACACACACACACACACACACACACACAAGCCACTTGGGAAAGACAAACTAAGACAAAACCAGAATGTACATATTTCTTTGTAGGAATGTAACTGCATCATAAAAAATGAGAATGTAATCCAGGGAAACAACAGGAATACCTCCAGCTATCTTTCGCGTCAGATCTTATCTTGTCCATATACAACAGGTGGCCTCACACATATCATCGAGCGTCCTGTAACCTTCCCTGACGTCCCATCCCAGCCCTGTCAGCCAGCACTTCAATACAAACCAGCACTGACAGATACTGTAGGCATTTGCTGAGTGCAGTGAGAGGCTCTTTGGAGCGTCTGATCTACTTAGATCAGGGCTCTGCGCTCTGATTATTACTTCCCATTGCCTCATCTACACTTTCTGAAGATTAAGGAATAGAACCAAACACTCCTGCACCCTGAGGAAAACAAACTCTTGTTAAGCTTAAAAAGAGAAAACTCCCACAGCAAATCGTTGAGGGTGCTTTTGCCTGTTTGCTTTTGAACATTCTTTTCTTCATCAAAACGCAGGGTGATAATAACTGGGTCTTATCTGCTTTCAGTATTTCTGACTTTTTGAATTATTTTAGATGTGTATTTAATAGTTTGATGTAGAGTTTTCCTATCCCCATATCAGACCCCACTTGATGCCCTATGAATCTGACCTGACTGAAACCAATTCCCCTGGGTTTTCCTGTCAATGTTACATTACTTTACCAAGCTTATCTCTAAGAATAACAAAAAATTTCCAATTATGAAACACTATTTTATTCCCTGTTCACCAATTATATTCCAGAGCACTGCTGCTACACACAGTATGGGCCGCACAGCACAACAGGAGCTCTGCCAGTAAACTAAAATATTCATGAGGCGTAGGGTTGTGCGAGACTGTTAACAGGACTTGCCTCTCATTTAGCACACCACTGGGCTGTACCAATGGAATTTCACCATTTCCAGATGACTCTTCCAGGCACACCAGCAAAGAAAGCAAGGAGGGAAGAAACCCACCGTGTGCAAGCGCAGGAAGAACTGTGGGAATGGGCACGTGGGAATATTGAACGGATGTCTCCTCCTCTTGGTAAGCACACAGACCTGCAGCCATGGATCACCTTAAACAGCATTACCCAGAAGAACAACCAACTCCCCACGTAAAACCCAACAAAGATGATTAGAAGTGCTGAACACACGGCAATGAGATGGTATCAGCGTTTTGAACACTGCAGTGGCACAAACAAACACATCAGCAGGAAACATTGGGGGAAAAGCAAACGCCTATAAAAGTCACATTCTGCTGCAGATGTAATGGAGGAAAAAAAATAAAACAACAGAACTGCTGGTTTCCCAGTTGGCAGGTATTTTAGAATCTAAATGGCCCTGAAAACTTACTAGAGTATAAAATTGCTGTAATTTAAAAGACTTCTAATTAAAAAGCTATAACATCAACTTTTGGTCCTCTCCCCAACCCCCCACTTTTCCTTAAATATTTGCCTCAACTGTACAATAAAATGAAATAAAAAAATGTATCTAAGGAACTACATCTGGCTGAAGATTTAGAAAGAGAAAAGTAAAAAATGCCAGCAAATACCTATAGGTTTAGATTTACTCAGGACTACTGAGATCTACAAGAACCCAAAGCCTTAATTTTCCATGAAATCCATTATGTAATTCTTTTTTTGCTCATGCCATCTAGATTGTCTTTCTGATTTGATCAGAGGCACTGCATAGGAAAAACAGCCATTAGCTCACCCAGTTCCTACTGATAGTGCAGGACTGTCTCTTCATATGGGTTCTGAAGCAATAACCCACCTGATTATGCAGTCAAGAGTAAGAGGGCTTCCCCCACATCACAGTAAAGCTCACTATTAGCAGCTTTCCCCTTGTTTGAACTGAATTTGTCCCCTTTCCAGTTTTTCTTTAAGTCCTCAAAATCCCACCCCTCACTGGGGGGAATCTCTGCTGCCCCTCTGCGAAGGACAGTCATGTCCATGGTCAATGGCTGGATGACACAGGTACCTCACTGCTGCCTGACTCATCCCAGCAACCTGCTGACTTGCTGCATTTCTGCTGCCTTTGCAAAAGGCTTCACAATTTAGTACAAAATAAATTAGCAGTGGTAGAGGTTCAGCTGCCTTCACTTTTGTGTCTAGTGCTGATTTAAATGCCTGAGGTAACTCAGACATCTGCAGCAGTCTGGATGATACAGCACAGGTCCTGTAGGAGATCTACACCCTTGTGAAGCTGAAGTACCCCATTGTATCTATAGTGTCTGCAGAAATTTATTTTTAAGGAAAATGAGTCCCATCCTTTCTATCTGAGTCAAAAATCGTTGCTCTGCCATTTGCCTCCACTGGAATTATTAAGAGATGGAATTATTAAGAATTGTAAGGACACAGTAAAAAATCCAAACAGTCAGGACTTCCCTTTAACAATGTTCCTTAAAAACAAATAGAAAGTCAATGAGAAATTACAGCTCAGGTAATTTCTTACAATCAAAAAGTAAATACCTGATACAGATTAATCTGTTCATATTGTGGAAGTGGTGACAGCAACAGGATAGAGAGCTGAATAATTCAGCTGCACTTGCAAGGTAACTTTTAAAGCACCACATTGTAGGGCTTTCAATAAGACTCAAAGACTTACTTCCTGTGGACAGAAATATGGACCAAGAAACAGATCTTCTTAACATCCAATTAAAAATATCCTCAAAAAACCCTCTATGTCTAAATAAATTCAAGAAAAATCCGAATAGCAGCAATGTAAGAAATGGGGCAAAAAGTTAAAGCTCACAGCTCTTCAACCCAAGCAAGCAGAAAATCAAAGGCAAAAATATTCTTTACCTGTGGCACCACAGTAGCACCATTAATACTTATCCATTCTCCCCTCCAGCATCCAATCCCCAGTGGCTCATGCTGGACTGGCCCAGCACCATGACCTCCTTCCCCATCCTGGTGTACACCCACATCAATGTCAGCAGGGTTGCACTGGTAACCACAGACCTCACTTAAAAATATTCTAATGCTTGTTTCCAGTCCCTTCTAGGCACTACTGATACTGCTGTAGACTTTAACCAGAAAAGCTCTGAAACCAGAACTTTAGAATTTCACTGCTGAATATGTTGCAGGACTGGGGATTGGAGATTATTTCTGTGGCTTCATCTTATATGGGGGGACACAGGATTTTTTGATCATTTTTGCTTTCCTGGTCAAAGAAGAGAACTCTGTGTCAGACATTCAGGCTTTATGTACCATGTACCATCTGTAGACACCTTTATACATACATATATATGCATGTCTCACAAAAGCCAGCAAATTCAGATGAAAACTCCCAAAAGGCAAGAACCTCATTAAGTATCTGCAGCTCAACAGGAAAGCTGGGGGAAGAAGTGGGTCTCAAATGTTCCTGCACTTCATTTAGGGTTGTCTGGCTATGAAGCCCCACTGTGGGATGGGGAGCTAAGAGGCAGATTTGTATCCTTGCTCTTAGAATACCGAATGCTGCTCAGAAACGTTGGTGTGTTATAAAACAGCCCTGGAGACTCAGAAGTGCAAGTCTGAATCTCCTCAAACTGAGGAGGCAATTGAAGTAGGTCTTCTATTTCATAGGCTAGTGGTCTGATACTGTGGTTATTTTATAAAATTAAATGATTTTTTTCATAGTGCTTCAGTACTTGTAACAGTCTGGGGCTTGACTGGTGCACCGAGAACTTCTCTGTCTTTTACAAGAGCAGCCTGGCTTATATCTAGAGGGAAATGCTTCTCTCCAGGGCCCAGCAACTTGTGATGCCAGCTCTCTTACAAACCCTCGTTATTCAGATCGAGATAAACCCACCTCCCAGGCTTGTAGGTTCCCCGACGCATGCCGCCGTAATTGGATTTTTCACCTCCAAAGGACACATGCATCCTGGATTTGCAAGCTTCAGTCTGACTTTTAATAACAGACTTGACTTGAGAGGAAAAGTATCACAAGGATATTCTTGCAAGACCAGAAGTGTTATTCTGTTTGCAGAGTCAGAATCATGTTTACAAAAAATTCACCCTAACCCACTAAAATTAAATGTATAATTACAGTAAAATCCTGTCTTAACTGCAACATTACAGAGTTTTGTGTTGTATCAGTTTCAGTGACTGAGAAACACCTCAGTTTCCAATACTTTTGCCTTCATCTCATTGTGCATAGGATATGAACCCTCAAATTGCCCTGTAAGTCTGAAGCCTTATCCTAGGAGTATGTGTTTAATTTTTGCCTTTTTTTTTTCTTTTCTTTTTTTTTTTTTTTTTAAACAGCAGGACCAGGCTTTCATTTCTTCTGTAAAATACAAGACATATCCCTTCATTCTTCTTCAGACCTTGGTTTTTTTTTTTTCTTTTTTTTTTTTTTTTTTTTAAACAGCAGGACCAGGCTTTCATTTCTTCTGTAAAATACAAGACATATCCCTTCATTCTTCTTCAGACCTTGGTTTTTTCCTTTCCCTCGTAAATATGAGTAGAGTATCCACTGCCAAGCCTCAAAGGAAAAAGCTTCTCCAGAGAGTGCACACCTGACCCCAGAGCAGAGATGATGAACCTGCCACTTGGAATGCTCCATCCAAAATCCTCATTCCCCACCATTTTTGACAGTGTTAAGATCTTGTGGTGCTACACTGTTTGCAAAAAACAGAAAACTGCTGCTGACCTTAAGTCTTGTATTCAGATTTACTTAAGACCTCTTTTTTTCTTTGTAAGGCATACTCTGAAAAAAGCCACTTGGTGGATTTTGGTAAAGGAATACTTGGTTTCTATGTCCCAGACAAGTTTAAATGTAAGCTAGGGATGGGTCTGGCATACACAGATGTATAGCTGAAGATGACAGGATTATTCTGAAATGTCAAAAACTAAGGCATCTGCAGAGCTTGTAGTTACCCCTAGGGTTAGGCAGCAGGAATTTTTATGTTTAAAACTCTGGATTTTGGTCTTTGAACTTTGCTTACCTCCTCCACTTGCGAGCACCTTCTTTTATGGCTGACTGGAAGTTACGTGGCTACAAATGATTCCCAAAGGCCACCTCAGTTTTCATTTAAAAACTGCTAAACGTTTTCTAACTCTGATTGTTACAGGGAGTAATGTGAAATGCAACCTGACCATACTCCAAAATCTCAGAAGTCATAAAGGAAACTAAAGCAACTCTAAATTTATTATGTTATAAAAATCTTACGATTTTGAGGACTGTGTCACAACATCTGGAGCTGGCAACACTAGAAGTCACTAATACTAACAGGATGAAAAATGTGATAAAATAGATAAGCAACATGTACCTCAACAAGGCAGATGCCTGAACGTTTTAGAACTATGTAAACATTTCATTGTTAAGAGACTAAATGAGATTTGTCATTTCTTTAAAGTCCATATTTTTAACACTATCACAATACACCTATGTAGATGGCTCTCAGAAGTTTGGACCAGAGAAATGTCAGGCCAAATACAGAGGGGTAACAAGGTGAAATCCAAAAGCTGAGCACCAGACTATACTATCCTGTATGGACACCTATGTATGCCCTGCTCACCATCAGCTCAGTAACATCACCAAATGCCAGTCACCTTCATCACCTTCAGTGATGTGACAGTGTCTAACATCTGTCATGAAGTTTGTTTTCACATCCCTCTCCTTTCGTGCACAAGTCTTACAGAAAGCCCTACATGTGTTTATACATTGTCAGACACAAGGAATGGTCTCCCTGGTGCCTTGTTGTGGAATGATCCTAAAACACTCAGTGCAATCTGGTTAATTGTACATTATGTTAACAGTTAACTGAGTGTAATCCTAGTTACCATTTCACTGACATTAAGATAAAATGAGTGATGTGATTAAAAGAAATATTTAAGAACTATGAAGGCAGGAAAAAAATCTGAGAAGAAAGCAGTATTATAAAAATAAAAATGGTGGAAAAAAGGAAGAAAACAAATGTGGACATTTAGCAACTGAGAACCCGATATTTGCAGCAGACCTGGTAAAAAAACATGGTAAAGTCATAAGTAGGATTAACACAGCAAGCATCATTTTCTAACCACAATTTTAGATCCCAAACAGTGCTGCAGCTACAGGAGTTTCATTTTCAGTCATTTTCCCTGCAAAGACTTTCATGTCACATCATCCAATAATTTAGCATTACAAGAACAGTGCTCTAATGCATGCACTGCAATCTCTAGAAGGAAGAGAAAGAGGTTTAAAATCAAGAGCTTTCATGAGAAAATTAATACATAGATATATATAGATATATATAACTTATTTCCCTCTAATTTCTGCAATCAAGTGACTGTATTCCAAATGAATCAGCTAAATATTTATTGCTATTGCAAAATAAATCTTCCAAGTGATGACCTACTCAAATGAAAACCTTTCAAGAGGATATCAGAAGACACCACAGTACCCAGGTGGAAGACTGTGGTCCTTTGGTCATTTTAAAGTGCAGTTTTTATCAAGTGTTCTAATTCTTCTAGATTCATCGCCTAATGCTGGAAGAACATCATTTGGGACTACCTGACTTCCCAGTAACATCTCACTGCTTTTTCCAGTCACCCAGTAGTATTGTTTGCAAGGTTTACATCTTCTCCACTTCAGCTATTTTTCCATTTGTCAGCTCCTAAATAATGATCTTCCAACCTCCCTTTAGCAAACTGAATAGACTGAAACACATTTTATGGCTTATTCTTCAGGCCTGGATAATTTTTATGGTCCTCCTTAAGACTCGTTTTAGTATTTTTTCATCTTCTCCAATCGAGAACATTAGAACTGGACAGAGTATTTAAGCATCAGCCTTACTAATAGAACAGACTTTAATCAAAATACTTTCTCTACTTTTAGTTAATATTTCTCCTTTTCTACAACCAAGTTCTTTGCTGGCCCTCATTAATTATACTATTATACTGACAGCTAATTTGAAGGTGATTATCTAGGAAGCTCTGATGCCCTTTCCCCAGGGCTTTAAGAGATAAGTCCTGGTGGTTTGAGCCATGAGGTCTACAGCACTGCTGGCTCCAGAAGTCCATCTCGCGGGACAGCAGAAGAGAAGGTGCATTCAAACTTCAACTGCAGCAGCTGAGCAGACCAGCTCCATGCAGAAAGATGAATTTCTACTCATAAACCAAACCCACGGCCCAAGCAACCAAGCTGCAGTTACATATCCTCACCCTGCAGCCTTTGCTCCAAGTGAACCTGTGGCAAAGGGGTAGACAGCTGAGTGTTTATGAGAGGCAGTCATGTTTAAAAACAGTGCCATTGTGTGTCCCAGAGTTTAGAAACTCTTCCCAAAGTCTCTAAAGCCTAGAATCATGTTTTTGCAAAGAGAATCATCCTAAAGGCACGCCACAGTGTCTTGGTTCCTTGCTGCCTTATTTTGTGTTTTCCTGGACCATAGAGTATTCCAGATCACGTCCCTTTATCTTCCCTTTAGTCAGTTGTAATTTTATTCTAGTAATGGTGATATACTAATAATTGATAGCATCTGGTAACATTTAAATGAATTTACCTTCATGCTTCTTAGCACAATTTGTCTTTGCACTGCTCTAGGAATTTTAAAACATTGGGCCCATGCCCTCCCTGACTGTTCAGGATACAAGCATGAATGAAGCCCTGGAGTATCTCATAATTTTTAATGTGTTTATGCTCACAAGTACCTCTTTGATGTAGCTGCTTTCCCCTCTCTTACAGTGACTGAAACAAAACACCAAAGTCCAGTTCCACATCTGTCCACACCTAAATGCTACTGAAATCAGGAGGCAAAAGGTTTTCAAACACCTGGATGATTTGATGAAGTACAAGACCTCTGTGAAGATCAGAGTCAAGAGCTAAACCCAAATCCCTCAGATCTCCCACTTAGTTCCATCACCATTCCACGGCCACACCATTCAGGATCCTTCACTACCAGGTAACAGCAACAGAGAAGGTTTACCTGCCTTCATAATCATGGAGGTTTGACACCTACAATAGGCAACTGCAGCTCTTGCAAGTGTTATTCAGCATGGTGGGCCATCAGACAACAGACACTCTGGAAAGAAGCACAAGCTGTGGTTGTTGTAGCTGAATCCCCTCCTCAGTGCTTCAAAGCCAGCCCAAGGGTCTTGCTAATTTTTGTCCCTACTCAGTTTGAAAAGTGTCCCATCTCCTCAATAGCCTCAAAACTCCATTGTTCGTTGTATTCCTTTTCCAGCTTCCCCATGGCCTCCACAGATTCTAAATCACTTTCCTTTATAGTCTTCCCACAAAACTGAAAAAGAGCAATTTGATCAGAGATGGCAAACTGCTCTCTTTGTGTGGATTTACCTTAAAATCTTGAGGTTGAATGCTGTCTCTGCAGAGAAAATAATTTTCTAACAGCCAACTCCAGTATGATAATGTCACCGACAACCCAGAATGAAGTTTCCTGACACTTTTCTATTCATAAGAAAGAGCAAATACCTTGTTTATGACTAAGCCATGTGTAATGGGCCAAGCGCTTCCTACCAGCATCACAAATGAGAAAAATTTGCATTAATGAAGAACAGCAAAAGGAAAAGCAAAATAAAAACAGGAAATAAATGTATGCAGGGAAACATTGGGCAAAGTTTCTGGCACTCAAATGATTCAGCATAAGTAAGATGTGATTTTTTTTTCCCCTCAGCAGGTGGATAATAATGATATTAATAATTACAGTATCAATAACCATTTGCAGAACATGCATTCATTTCACATTTACATCTTTAAGTACTTATATAGCTTTTGCTGACACAGATGGATAAAATGACACAGAATGTGAGGACAGGCTTTGTTTCAATATCAGATATCCAAAAGTGATCTACAGAGTCCCTGTGTATTCAATGGGAACAGAAAAGGATGCCAAAGGAGACCTTCAAACCACCTTTTGTAGGCTGAGAAAAAATCATCTTTTGGAGAGTGCTGGTCCTCTCTGCTGAATGAAAAGAGAGGCTACAAGCCAGCTATAAATAGATGTTTAACATTTGGATGGAGAAAGATATACAAGGTGAATCAAAGCTTCAGTGATTCAACAGAAGCTGCCAAGTGAAACAGTATTAGGCTCTGTGTTTCCCTAAACTTCTCTTTATGCCTCTTTTGCTAGATTTAGCTTGTTTCCAGGAATGCAATACAGAGCTTCCAAGTACCCAACACTGTTGGAGGTAAAAATAGATGGAAAGACATGGAAATGGATAAAAAGCAAAAAAAAAAGTGCATTACATATGACAAATCTGTGTAGCAAGCACAAAAACTAAAGCCTTCCAAGAGCAGGAAAGAAACAACGGATGAGCCAGTTCATTTATGTCTTATCTATTTCATTTTTAATGTTTAAGTAATAAAACAAAACAAAGAAGATCAATGAAACAATTTGAGATTTGCTGTCCTCGTACGAGAAATTTCATTAAAAAGAAACAGCTCTTTCTATTTTCTTCTTTTTTTTTTTTTATTTTTCATTAAGAAGAACACAAATACAACTGAAAGGGTTGATGAGTCAGTAGAAAACTGAGCAGAGAGAAGTGACATTTTTTCAGGATCAGGAGAGGATGTAGATGTGCCAAATGGCCCAATGAGCAGCAGAGGGATTGCTGTCTTCAGGAAGATCGCTTTTTCCAGGGAAATACTGCCGAGTCTGTTCGTTCCTACCACGAGACACAGTCCACGAGCTCAGTCTTTCAGGTGACAGACAAATCCTCTTGGTCAGGCCTTCAGGACTTGGTCTTGATGACACTGTCAATTTCTCAGCTGACTTCTCGACTTCTCAACTTCTCAAGGACTGACAAGCTCAACTTCGGTAGCCAACCACAGCATGGAGCACTCGTGCTTTGCCACTGGCCTGATATCATTATATTTCCCCCTATAAGGACAAATCAAAATACTTGCTGCAAGCTTGTACTTTCGCAGACACTTCTCTTGAAGCATCTCCATTTAGTTTCAGACAAGCCTTTTCCAAAGCAAGGCTCCAAAGTCTGTAACAGTATCTAAATGTCCAGATAGATTAGTATCTAAAATTATGTGACCATGGCCCTACCTCAAGTAGAAGGTTCCTTCTTCAGGTCAGTTTTTCAGAACACTCATGCTTGTGCCCACTCACTTCTCAGACTCTTCAAAAGACCTTTCAGGATGGAAACATCCCCAAATTGTCTGACTATCAGCAAGAACTGGACCTCTACCTAGGCAGGAATTTCAAAGGTGTCCCTGTTCAAATAGCTCATAAGAGCTGTTCAAGGAATCCAACTGAGCCAGAATAAAGGAAAGTAAATAATATTAGTCCTGTATCTGCAGGAGGTGGAAGTTAAAAAATATAATTAGTGGGAGTCCTCAAGGACAGTCTACTTTCCCTGAATCCTGCTGCTCCAATATTGTGTTGTGTTGCAAATGCCATTGATTTTCATTTTCTTCCTCTGAAACCCCAAACCTGTAATATTAAATAAGACTGAGGGAATTTCATTTTGTATCCAGAATACATTAAGCAGACAGCAACCCACTACTGTCTGTCCTAGCCTATTAACTTTATTAAAAAATTCAACAGAGCTGATTTCTGAAAAAGGAATTTATCAGTCTGCAGTATAAATATGGTATCAGTTGAAAGTTATTTTATTTGAATTTAGGTGTTCCTTGGCCAGGATGCACCATCAGACTTTTTAAGCTTGTCAAGACTGATAAAAAAACCAGGCCAAAAGCGTATGATAGGTATAATTGCCTTACTCTTCCTTATCCCCCCTTTAACCAAAATGTAAGCTTGTATTGCATTTCTTTACAAAAGAAGATAATTATTGCTGTCACTGTCACATTCACTTCTTGGTCTTGATAACAAATGAATTAAACCTGGCACCTGACCAAAGATCCTTCAGTTACCCTGTCAATGCTAATTCAGGATACCATACATTTTACATAGACTGGTGTAGGGAAAGAAGAATGGATCTAGACTGTATGAAGTTCAGAATTTAACATGGAAGACTTTGGTCTTTAGTTACACTCTATGCTCCAACACAGTAGTTATGTCTCCAGATGGAGGGGGAAAGAATTCAGATTACAAGATTCCCTGGACATTAATGGATATCCTATCACCAAATCCTGAAACTCAGTTGATATACTTCACCATCACACCATTTGACCTCTTTATATTTAACGTCCAACAGGTAGATTTTAGATTGATAAATGCAGCCAGATTGCAAGAGCAGCTTGATCTGGTTTATGGCTTACCGTGGTTACAACAGCTAAAATAGAGACTGAAAAAATCACACCTCATGCTTGAATGTACACATTAAATTGAGAAGGAAATCTTCCTTTACACAGTTTGCTGCAAATTTATTATGAACACTGTGAGTTTTACCCTAAAACTTGCAGCTTTACATACAAACTACTTAGACATCACATCTAGCCTATCAATATTCTGTTCAATATACAGCAAGTTCTACTTTACTGAACATGTATATAACTAAGCTTTTGGCAGTGGTAAACTTTGTAAGCAGCTGCAAGCTTTACTGACAATGTAGAACCAAATAAAGGTTTGCCTAAGAACTCAAATTCATAACTGGATGCCAAATTAGCATAAGTGAAATATGAGTATTTAATATAATAAAACATGAGCCGCAAGCGTCTAGCCCATCCCAGGAAAAATGTGAAACCAGAAGGTATTTTAATGAAAATCTGGAAGCAAATATCTGAGTCTAATATTTAAAAGCCATAAGAGTTAATTTTAGTTTGAAAGGAAATCATTTTTCAAAGTTCTATACTCTGTTTAAAAACAGATTGAGCAAGTTTATTAAATTAGCAGACCACTACATTTATGAAATCCATAAGTCAGATCAATGGTGCACAGTCAGCTCTACAAAGTAATTGCTGGCTTCTCTCAAAATGGACAATCCAAAAACTTCCAAGGACTAGTTTTTCCCTCCATTATTTATAACGAGCAAAACATGGTGCAATAGATTGTAATTCATAATGCCTTTTTAATGTTTTTATAGCACAACATTTGGACTCATTTCTAATCTCTTTGGATGACAGGTTGCCATTATTGAATTTCCATTAATATGAATTATGGGTACAATATATTTTACCCAATATTTTCTACCCCTGGACTAACGTGATTCTACAATAAAAAAATCACATAGTCAGCAAATTTTTTCAGAAATAGAAATCACAGCCATCAGAGATTAGTCTTCCTATATGACTGTGTCTCTGACCTCAATCTTGCATCCATCTAACTCTACAAAATCATCAGACATAATTTACATGCACATTTATGGTCACAGAATCATATATCCTGAGTTGGAAGGAATCCACAAGGATCATTGAGTTCAACTCCCTGCCCCATGCAGGACACCCCAAGAGTCACAACATGTGCCCAAGAGCATTGTCCAAACACTTCTTGAACTCTGTCAGGCTTGGTGCTGTGACCACTGCCCTGAAGAGCCTGTTCCAGTGCCCAACCACCCTCTGGGTGAAGAACCTTTCCTAATATCCAACCTTCTTCTTCCCTGACACAGCTTGGTTGTCAAAATGCCAGTATTTAGGAAAGTGTCAAACTGTGTCTTCCAAGCAGCAAGTCAAGGTTTGCTTAGTGAGCTCTCCCTCCTCTACCTAAGAAATCACTTGGTCATTTGGGCCAGGGAATACAAGATGAACAGACACGACCGAGTCCTGTCCCTCTTGTTCATGCCTCCAGATCCTGAAACGTGCCTGAGGAACTTGTTCTCCCTTATGAAAACAGATTTTAAGAATCAGGCAGACACAATCACACTTCAGATCCTTTTGTTTTGCTCACCAGCAGCTATCTGCCATAGATATCTCTCCCTGAGAAATTACCAATCCATCTAAATGATTAAAACCCTACTAAGCAGTAGGGATGAGAACAGCCATCCTGAGTTCAATGGGGCTACTTGCCTGCTTGAAGGCAAGCATATGTTTCATGTTGTACCACATGGCAGAGAGAGGAAGATACAACATGTGGTTAATGAAACCCCCAAGATGCAGACTGCAGGCAGTACATTCCAGGCAAGGATGCATTCAGTGTACCTGCAATGTCAATCTCCACCCAGAGTATTGAGCTGTATGAATGCATAGTCTCACCTACCATGACTGTTCTCATCTTTTGCAGGCTAAATCAAGATTAGCAGCCTAACACACACTTTAATATTATCACTAATATCAGTGAACTATGGCAGCTACTTTGGAAAAAAATGCTTTTTAATAGTCACCAATGAACTTTGCACAGACCTTGCAGTACCAGGGCAGAAAGGCAATATAGCATTTTCCTTTGATTTTCAAAAGACATGTTGTAATAAAAATCTATTAAATGAAACAAAGAACTTCCCAAATGCCAAGAATGGTCTAGTACTTGCCCTGAGGAGCTCACATCCAAAAAGGACAAGAGAACGATGTGTGAAGAAAATAACACAAGAAGCAAGCAAGTAGATGACAGGTAACAACATTGAGTAATACCATGTGTTTCTGCACACACACTCCAAACAGGTATTTGGCAAAGTCTGTTCCTAAATACAGATGCATTCAGAAATACTCACAGTCCAGCCATAGTCAGAGGATTAGTTTTTGCCAGTGTCGTGGTGGTAAATAGTTCTTCAGGAGAAATCCAGTACAAAGAGAGCAAGGGGCTTCCAAAACACCTCTGGAAGCACATGCCAGGTGCAGAGGATAAACAAAACACTTATCAGAAAAGCAAACAAAAAGGTAATCAAAACCCGAGTCCTTGGGATAACAGATGGCAGGATTGGGGACACAAAAAGATACATGGGTGGAAGCTGAGTAGGGGGTTGTTTGAATGCTTCTGACATTTCTTTAAATGTCAGCTCGTAATTATGACGTCTTCACCACCACTTTGTACATATAGAGCCCCTTCTAGCAAAGGCCTCGCAGCTTCTGGAGAGCTGCACTTTAGCATTTTGAGCTATCTGTCATGTTGCCATCTTTTATTCTGGTGAGAATGAACAAGCAAACACCAAACTCCCACTGAACACCTACTACTTCAGTTTTACTTCCAATGTTTCCTCATCGTTCAGTTAAATCTCTGGGTGTATTATGCAGATTTAGATGAAGAGCTACACATTGAGAAGAACCAGGAGATAAGTGAGAGAAAGGGCAATAAAGAAGTTTGGAGAACCCTGCACAAACAGTGTACTCTATAAACACTCTTCCAGAGAAAGGAAAGTGAGTGGGGTATAATCTTTTGCATAAGTTTACATGTTTAAACTTATGTTAATAAAAATCAATCCTTGTTCACTATTTGAACACAAATCCCATTAATAATTCCATTAAACTATCACTTCAGTTCATTATTTACTCGTTTGCACTTCCCTATATTCACTGCCAACATCTGCTGCTTTCCCTGGGAAAGAGGGCGGACAAGGCCACGCAATCGTGTTTCTTTTCAACGCTCTCCCCTTGGCTCACTGGTGAGTGCCACTGATAGAAAGGGCATTTCAACTCCTTCCTACCCAGAGACAGAGTACCTTGCCTTCCAACACAATCAGTGTCCATCCCATGACTTAACATCCAGCATCCATCCCCAAATTCAAATTGCCTAATTATCAGAGCTGCTCAGCATGCTTGCTCAATACTTTACTAAGCAGATACTTCAAAGAGGAAAGGGTGGAGAAGAAGTAAAGGAGAACTGAGATCCAGGGAGTAATAGATAACAAGCAACACAACTTCATATTTTGGAATTAAAAGCTTGGAGGAGACTGGGGACACGGGACTGACCTAGACAAAAAGAAAAACTTCCCCCAAAACTAAGCCCCACAACACAACACTTTGATCATGTTAAATATTCAGGGAGGCAACAGAGAACATAATCACAATGCACAGCAGGGTCCTCAGTGAAGAATGGGTACATGACTCTTAAAAGGTTATTACAGCAAATTTAAGCAAACCAATTGCACAGAGACCAGCAGCTAAACAGAGGTTTTCAGAACTTGTGTTCTGATCATCAAGGCTCATTCCAACTGGCTCAATTTGATCTAACAATCAAAAAGTCAAATGATATGAAAAAAGATATTTCCTCCAGTAAATTGAAAAAGGTGGAGTGGGAGCTTATTTAGATTTGTTTCTTGCGACTTCATTTCTTCCTTCCTTTCTTTCTCTGTAGCTCTTGTAAAATGGTTTCAGCAGTGGTACACACTTTGTGCATCTATGTACTTTCATTCTGTCCAGGAATACTCACCTCAAAAGGAAAGGAAAACAGCCAGGGCACAAAACACAATGAAGCAGAAACACAAAGGGAAAAGAGCTGAGAAACAGAAGCTCATTTCCAACTGCACTGAACAGCTACCCAGGGCTAATAGTGTTATATTTGACTGAACCTGTGTGGCAAAACACCCCACTATTAACCCCTCAGATGTTCTCAAATAGGCTTGTGAACTGTTCCTCTACAAAGGCAGATTTGGCAGATTTTATGGTTGAGGGGATGAAGAAAGTTAGTCCCCAGAGGTCTTCAAGACATAACACCACAGGTGAGGTGCACTAATCTTTGTTTCTATAACCTCTTCTGAGGGGAACTATCACAAATATAACATATAGTCATGGATTTCTATCTAGGTGCCATCATAAATGCAGCAGTAGACATATCTTTCAAGAAATACTTCAGATAAAATATCTGGCACTGAAAAGTCTCCAAATTTGTCAGCACTGGCAAAAAATCAAGGCCCAATCTGCCTCACATGAGGACACATATTAATCATGCTACTTTAATTTTGCTTGCCCAGGTTGTGGCTGTGCAAGAGGGAGTGTGTAGTCTGAGAGAGCCACATGTGGAAACACTAATTTTGGTTCATATGATGACTAAAATGCTGAAGGTAACCCAAAATCTCAGGTTTCTCTTGCAGGTCTAGTAGGATGCACTAGCAAGGTGGTCTGGAGCTCTCTGCTCACAGAATCAGGCAAATTCCACTAATAAAAGGATCCCTAATTCATCTCAAAAAAAGATCAAGATGAGTACATATCTGTACCTCAAGCAGATGGAAACGGAAGCGTCAAGGTGAAAACAGGGCAGGACAAAAGGATATAACCACACTTGGAATTTCCCCAGGCCTGGCAACTAGCACAGGTTTATTGGGCCTTCACTGGCAGAAAGTAGCATTATTTTCTATTCATTGCTGTGGCAAGAAAAGAAGAAAATAGATGGGCTAGTAAATGAAAAACCAGTTGTGCAGGTAGGTGAGAGGTGTTTCTACTTCAACATTTAATGACTAACATGATCTTTCATACCAGATGTATGCTAACATCTGTCCAATATCTAACACAATTTCTTACTTCCAGATACAACAGAAAATATAAAAATCATTTCCTGGCACCAGACACATCTGCAGAAAATACTGATTCTGATACAGAAACTGAATTTGCCAGCAATTTGTGGCCCATATTCAAAATAATGACAAAGATTTCTGAAAACCAGCTGAAAAAACTCCCTAGAAGATATATTTCTAGACCCCCTTAGACTGCGTATTTGTATTTGTAATGGAAAAGTGAGTTCAAAAACTATTCTAGTTGTTGTGACAATTTATAACAGGGACAGACCACACCATCTCAGTGCACAGGTACGCTGGCCTAAAGAGACAAAGTCGAGATGTACTTGTGCTCCTTATTGTTCAGATACAACTCAGTCAAGTATGAAACTGTGGAGTCAAGTAAAACCAATTACACTTGCCTCAAACACAAAGCCATTCCAGTAACTAGAAAACAAAACAGGTCCAGGCCTCTGAGGCCAAATGATATGGCCTGGCCACATTCACAGGATTATACACTTTTACCCTCCAAAACAAGGTGGCTATATCCAAACTGCCAATTGGGAATGGCTGCTGGCCCTCACTAATCCCCAAGCCATGCCTGAGAATTGTTTATGACAGCATTAGCTAGTCCAGACCGAGCACAAGGCAGAGCCTGTGCTAACAGTTTAATGGTATAGATGGTCAAGTTCCAGCTCTTGGGCCTGTGCCCTGGCATTGCTTGATCTGCTCTGGTGGACCTTGCCAAACGCTGTTGTACTGTGAGCAGGGCTGGCTGGAACACAGACACTAAAAAAGAAATAAGAGTATCCAACCAAATTTAAAATCTCTAAACATTGTCATGATTCCCTTCCTTATTCTTTTGCTTTTCTGTCTTTATTTTCCAGACAGCCTTCTTTCCACTGAGGTGTTCTATTTGCCAAAACAACAGAAGGTCAAAATAGTTCTGGTAAGCACTAAGTGTGCTTCATTTCTTACCACGATTCAGTGGCAGTTGCCAACAGTCAGGTAGTCAGGAATGCTGTGGGGAGTGTCAGAAGAGTTTAAATCAAGTGTCTGATGGAAAATGGGGCAGAAGAGAAAGATATCGAAGAGTGAGATAGAAAGGTGAAAAGATAAATGAATGAAATGAATTGGCCCACAAACTTTGCCACATTGCTTAAGCTTTGCTTTATCTCCTGGTTCAAAGAGTTGGATGCAAAAAGACATGCTGCTCAACAACTGATTTGAGTGCCTTATCTCTCTCTGGTTTTGAATCACCCATACCAAAAGAATGACACGAAAGGTCTTTGCTGCAGAGCAAGTTCACTCCCTTAACCAACAGGTCAGAAGGTGGGGTAAGAAAGACTGGCTTTGCAGACTTATAGCCAAGATTAAGGTAACTTCAATAACTACCTTTGTGTGGCAGATGCCACCCCTGTTCTCTGAAGGAAACCTTTTAGGAGACTCCTGTCCACAGCATTTTGCAGGCTTTCACCACCTGATAATAACCAGATTGGTTTTGTTGGAATGAGCTTTTGAAAGCTGGCATATCCCCTCTCAGAGCAGGCAAAGACAACACTGGATTGCTTGTGGCTTTGTCCACTCAAATTTTGGATAACTACAGGGTAGGCAGCAACATCTCTATGCACTTGTGCCAGTGTCTGGCTACTCTCAGTGTAAGCCATTTTTCTGTCTGGGTGAATTAGAGGTGTCCTGCTATACTTTTGACTTGTGGTTACTTTAGAAGGGTCCTTTGTCACTCCACTCAGTGCACTGCATCAAAGAGCACTGATACAAAACTTTGGCTGCCCTGCCCCTTTGCAAAGCAACCAGTAATGGCAACAATGGCAGCTTACAGGAAAACTTGGGAATTATCTACCTAACATGAAGATGGAAATGAAAGCTATGGGAATTGAGATTGTTCAGCCTGGAAAAGAGAAGGCTCCAGAGAGACCTAATTGCAACCTTTCAGTACCTGAAGGGAGCCCAAAAGAAAGTTGGATAGAGACTATTTACAAGAGCATGCAGTGACAGGACAAGGGGGAATGGTTTCATACTGAAAGACGGTAGGCTTAGATTAGGTATTAGGAAGAAATTCATTACTGTGAAGGTGGTGGAACAGGTTGTCCAGAGAAGTTGTGGATGTCCCATTCCTGTGAGTGTTCAAGGCCAGCTTGGATGGGACTCTGAGCGACCTAGTCTAGTGGAAGGTGTCCCTGCCCATGGCAGGCAGGTCGGAATGAGATGATCTCTAAGGTCCCTTCCAACCCAAACCATTCTATGGTTCTATGACTCTATGAAGACTGATTTATTGCAAGACTTGAAATAGTTGTACAGATGAAGCTGAGATGACATTTAAGAAAAGTTGAAATAGCATTATCCTGTGCTGCTTCAGAGCTCAACTTTACTGTAAAGCAGTTCATATTTCTAAGCAGGCTGAGAAAACAAGGTGAATGGCAGCTTTGTATGTGGCTAACAAAGTATGTGTGATCCATATCTTCAAAATCTGTATCCATCTGTGTGTTTTAATCAAAGCAGTACATCTGAGATAATTATGCATGTGCATGATGACCCTAAAAGCCATCAATTCTACACATCAGACACTTCGGTCACAGCAAAACTACCAGAAGAATTATTACGAGTAGTGGAAAAAATGTTATGAAATAGAGTTTAAAACTTCATAAGCAAGAATGGAATTAATACACTCAAATTTTCCTCGATAATCCAGCTTGAAGAACCTTGCAAAGATAAATGCTAGACCTTTAAAAGCAAGGATGATAAAGATAATTAATGGAAGCTTAGAAAGATAATAATGCCTCAAATCCATGTGGGGTATAACTATTGCTCGGCTTTTGAGGAAAAGGAAGATAAATTATTCAGTCTTACTCCATCCCAGCATGAGGTAAAAACTATAAAGGAAACAAGCTGTTCAAAAGCAAAACTGTGATGACTATGCCAAGATAGGAGTTAGGCTCAGAAGACCTAAAATAAATCCAAAGTTCTAGTAGTTACTGACCAGTGAGGATTCTGGGTATCCTTTTAAAGCAAACTGACAAAAAACCCATCTTAGAAAGTATATTAAAAAGGTGATTCAATTCTAGGATAATGTCAGGATATTACAGAATGCTTTTGGTTCGAAGGGACCTCTGCAAATCACTCAGCCCACTCCTGCTCAAAACAAAATGCACTTGGATATCAGACCAGAGTGTTCCTGGTCACGTGCAGCTGAGTTTGCAGTGTTTACCATGGAGATTCTAGAGCTGTTTTGGGACTTGGCTCCAGTTTTGGCCCCTGCACCTACACTAATACACACAGCATGGGCAACAAACAGGAGGAGCTTGTAGCTTGTAGCGAGGTGCGGGTCGGTCTCTTCTCCCACGTAACAAGCAATAGGACAAGAGGAAATGGTCTCAAGTTAAACTAGGGGAGGTTTAGATTGGATATTGGGAAAAATTTCTCCACTGGAAAGTTATCAAGCATTGTATAGGCTGCCCAGGGAAGTGGTTGAGTCACCACCACTAGAGGTATTAAAAGACATGTAGATATGGCACCTGGGGACATGTTTTTGTGGTGGGCTTGGCCATGCTGGATTAGCAGTTGGATTTGATGATCTTAAAGATCTTTTCAAACCTAAATGATTCTGTGATTTAATGAACATCAGGAACACCGTTTTGCTGTTTGGATGACAGAGCACTGGCATAGGTGGCCCAGAGAGGACTGGAGTCACCTTCCTTGGAGATAATTCAAGGCCATCTGGACATGGTCCTTGGCAGTTGAGTCGAGGTGACCCTGCTTGAGTAAAGGGGCTGGACCAGAGGACCTGCAGAGGTCCCTTCCAACCTTAACAATTCTGTGATTCTCCCTGTTCCTATACACTTCCTTTGTTCATTGAGCTTGCTCAGGATTTCCATGTTCAGGCAGGATGGTTTCCAGATATGCCTGCTTGGTTCCTGTACAGGGGTTGAGCAATTCCTGTGCCACCAGGAGGTTGCCATTGGTGAACTACTGGATCCTTCTGCATGGTCTTGTACAACACCTTTGTAAGCTCCTCTTACAATGACTGGCACTTCTGAAAAAGAATACGAATTTGCAGGGGAACATGTGGTCAAATTATGCCCAGCATCATTCTTCAGGGGTGTTTCACTTGTGGGCTGACAAATGTTTCTCCATGAATTACTTCAGTGGTTTTGAATGCATGAGCTTTGTATAACATTTTACGTTCCTTTGGAATTAAAGGATAACTTCAATCATATAAAATATTATAATATAAACAATATATAGTCTTAAACATTCAAATTACACAGCCAAAAAAGCTTCTCTTTCCTGACATGTTTGTGCAACAACTTAGCAGTAGTAAATATTACTCATATACTTCTCAGTGCTTTGTTTCAGGATTACCACAAAACACCCGGAATCATGAACAGTAAGAAATAATGCTATGATATGAAGAATTTATTACTAGTTATTATTCATTATTTATACAGCGGGTGCATATAACTTTACACACAAATACCACTTCACAGGCAGCATATATTTCTCTGCAGAACTTCTGCAAGGTTTGTTTTCCAAAGTGACCGTTTTGGTGATGCTAAATTGTATTGGGTAACAACCACATATGTTTCAGCTTGACAGGAGCAGAGAACAACCAAAACCAGCTGAGGCAAACCAACTTCTGGGAGAATTTGGAATAGTCTGTTCCTCCAAACCAAATAAATGTGCATTTTGTTTCCTGAAGAGTGCCCATTTCATCCAAGAACAGAATGTTACAGCAGCTAACCAACACTTGAACATTTAGTAATGCCTCAAATTTCAAGAGAAAACCCAACAAATATGCCCATAAGTTTATATTTTTTTACATGCTACTTTTAAAAGAAATGTTAGATTATACATCTTCATCAGAGCTGCTTCTACAGAGTGAAACCAGAATGAGGAAAAAGTGTGAAGAATTCCTTCCATGGTCTCCCCTACTGTGCTCTCGCAGGCATTGACAATGAGCCCTGTTTTGCACACCCATAAGGTAGTGAGTCACTGTGTGCCCATTTCTGCAGAAGATGGCAGCACCTTGTGTGCATTGTTAGGGTGGGATGGAGCACATTCAGCATCCCTGTAGTAACGTGACTCCTGGCATTGCTGTGGCATCGACAGAACAATCCTCCAACAGAACAGCCCAGGCTGCCTACACTTCATGCCACAGAGTCACAAGATCCTCATGCTCCTCTTCAAGGTCTGGGCACCTTTTCAAGAGGATTTTCAGGATTGTAGACAGGGCAGTGGTGATGCTTTAATGTCAGTTTGGAGTGTCAGCCCTGGCTGATCAGAGCTTCCCGGTATGCCTGGAGCACATCAGCCTGTGTCCAGCATTTGAAGGTGCAGCATTCCCAGTAAAAGGAGCCAGAGGGCAGAGTTTAATTTCCTGTTTATCACTCCCAGAGCCAAATTTATTTTTATGTCTATCAACTTCACAGACAAGTGTCATATCAAGCAGGAACCCAAGGCCCATAAAAATCACAGGGAGAAGAGAAGCTCGGCTCCCTTCTATTTTTTTTCTTTCTTTTTATTCATTTGGTTCATTTGTTTTGCAAGCAACTTTTAAATTGAAATCTACATATCAATCCGCAAGCCCAGAAAACCAATGCCATCAAGAAAATATTATGTCTGGCATACAATGTATTTTCCTTCTGCTATGCATCAAAACTTATTTTAAAAACATAGTTTTTAAAAATTGCCATTGTGCTCCTGTTATAATAAAAATTATGGTATGCAGACATCCCACCCAACCAGTACTGCAACCTTCTAACAAACTGTTTGCATCAGGCTCTTCTATACCTTAATCAACTCATCCCCTCATCAACTCAATGATTTCTCAGACATTACCCTCTTCATGCAACACCAAAACCCGAAACTACTTTGTTGAGAAAGGATTGGCTCTGTCAAAAATAATTTCTGGGCCCTACTTATCAAGTACTGACAGTAAAAATAATAGGAAACCACCAGGTGATTCCTTGCAAAATTCTTTTTGTGGCTGCATTTGATGGTGACAACAGCAATATGTTCCTAAATGACAACCACCAACGTTACAATTATAAGCACCTATAAGCCAGGAAACCTGCCCTGCCCTCCTTTAGAAGCAATGCTCCTTGGAAATAAACCCACATCAAATCACAGGCAAGGCAGTTCCTAGGCTTTTTCAGCCTGACAGGAGGCTATGACAAATTTTATAATAAAAACCCCATGACTCCTGAAACGACAGAAGTATATATTTTGCTGCATTTTGAATGGATAATCTGCAACTAAAACACATGAAAACGAAGTAATGGCAAAAAAGAAATAAGAAAATAAAAAAGAACTCTAAATAATTTCAAAGAATCAAGCACTTAAATCCTGGCCAATACAAATTTTGTTTAGGTTTTATTATTGATATTTATCTCTTCTGGAAGTCAAGAAACTTTTTGATCAAAGTGCCAAAGTCCAGAAATACTCCTTTTTCTTTACCCAAAGCTGTCATGTTTATGACCTTGTAAGTATTTGGTGATGTCAATTAGTGCTTCAAAAATGCTGCCTTTCATCTTCAAATGGAACTGGGCCTAGAAACTGGCCAGACCTCTTAGCTCTTTCAACAGATGATAAACACACTGCAAGTAAAAAAATCCAAGTGGCTTTTTATGACTTTACAGATTAATGAGCATGCCAGAGCTTTCCAGCCAATTTTGGCCCAATAAAGTCTCTACAAAACCTGACAAACTAAACTCACATTTTGTATGTCCCAATTTCTATACTACTAAAAATATGTACAGCTACACCTGAGAAAAAATACTAAAATAAGATGTTAAGAGGAAGTAGCAGACCATCAGCACAATTTAAGCCCTCTCTATGGGCCACAGATCATTAGGAATAGCCTTCTACAGAGGAGTCTGAAAAACACCCAAGGTATCTCTCCACTTCCTTGAAAGGGAAGAATTGGTTGCTCTACTTCAAGGCCTTCATCACGTCAGTTTTGGAACCCACCACTGATCTCCCTTTGCTCTCCTGTCCCCTGGTGGTAAAAATACCTCCTAGGAGTTGTAATTTTTTTGTAGTAATGTGATTACTTCAGCAGAAGTCATTGCCGAGTTCAATTTACAGATATTTTGGTCAATTTGTAATTAGCTCAAAGAAAAAAAGTGTCCTGAGAGTCAATGACCAAATCTATCTGCTTCCTCCTCTCATTCCTGGTACAAGCCATGTTGATCCCTCAAAAGGAACTATCAAAATTATTTGAGGATATAAGGATGATACTACAGTGGTATTTTTTTGTGGTGTAATCTGCTGGTTTCAGCCTACCTGGGCTGGTGTGATGGCACCACAAAAGGCTCAGTCTGGAAGCTGCACTCCAGTTAAATGGTGTGTCAGCCCAAAAAGGTAAATTGTGCAAAGCTTATTGAACTTTCAAACCTAAACAACCAGGAGAATGTGATTTAGGTGCCAGGGAAAACCTGTCCTTGTGTTCTATTAGAGACCATTGAGTGCTATATACTCGGCATTGCTCTGATTTCCTAAACATTCATGTAACAGTCTGCCATAATCGGAGCTTCATATGCATCAGAAGCCTCTGATTAGGTGGAATACGCCTGCATCTCATTTACCAATGAAGCTGGACATTAGTCTATTTTAAAAAATTATCCATAGGTAAAAATATGCTCCCAGGAAAAAATCACTTTCACTATTTGCCATCCAGCAACTGAAGCCTTTTGTACCATCACAATAATTTGCACTTAGGCCAGACTGCTGCTTTGTGTCCAGATCACCAGGCTACTCTCTGAAATGGTGACAAAAATATGCCAACTCTCAATACAAACCCTAGGGTTATGGAGGAGCAGCTTTGCACAGAGAAGTTGGAAGAGCAAATCCCATATACTTTATCACTGCATGTTTTGACTGTTTTTTAGCAACTGTTGTATTCCAATATTTATAATCGCCCTCTTTATGCAAGCATCTTATGTTTTATAATAAAAAGAGTACATAAATTTCAGTTACCGTAGCAGAGCAAATTGTTGTATGTAATTAGTCATGTACAACATAAGGCGTAACTTGAAAAACAATTCGTGTTTATTCTTCCTCTGCTTAATCAATATTTTAAATATTTGTGGAAACCATACACCAGCTTAGTAAATCATCACCTCCAAAGCGAGAGAAATAGAACAGACAACACAAATCCTCCAACCTACAGCAAATCATCTGCATATGACAGGCTGCTGTTGAGGGAACTACATTTTTTGGCCTGTGAAGGAAAGAAGAATATAACACTTTACTTCTGTGCTGTTCCACTTTATTCCTTTTTACCGTGCATTCCTCAGCCATGCCGATTTGTTTTTCCTTTACCATAAGAATTTTCTTCCCTCTCCACTTATTTTTTAATGCTATTTAGTTGCACTGATACACAAAGACAGTTGGGGCTGTTTTTTTCCCTGCAATCCTTGCTTGACTTTCCAGAGAGGTTAACAGATGTTTTAACATCACTGTCTTCCCTCCCACATCATAACTGTGGCTAACCACAGTAGGACAAACTCCGGTAGCAACAACATGAGAGTCTTAAATGCTATGGGAGTACTGTGAGCACAGGAGGCCAGGATCACATCTCTGTTATGCTATTTAAAGACTTAAAACTACACAGCTATCCCTGAGCTCAACTAGAGAAAATCTTATCAAAACTGAAGATTGGTGTTTTTGTAAAATTTGTCATAGGTTTAACCTTGAGAATAACAAATCATTAAGTGGGGGGGGGAGCTTAGGAATCAATTTATGTTTCAAGCAAAGGGTTTTTAAAATTAAGGTTGAGAAAAAAAATCAGATCTTGCCTGGTGTTGCACAGATTCTGTTGATGTATCAATCTTTTCAGGCATTTAAAAATAATATAGAGATGATAAAAGTAAATGTTCTATAACCAAAAAATCTCTTGGTAATAAAATTTCAAATTACAGCCCATGACAACACTTCTAAATTGAAGCTGTGATACAGGAGCTTTGATGGAGAAAATTGTACAAGTAACTTGCAAAGTAATTCAGAAAAGCAACAAAGAATGAAGGTGCTGCTGAGATGAACAGAAAAAACAGCTGGAATGGTGTGCAGCATCCTTAAAAATGAATTTTAGACTGTTTGTTGCCAATATCTTAAGCAGTGCTGTAGTCTTATAAGGATTTCTTGGAGAGCTTCCTTTGAGCAATAAATAACCTCACTGCAGAAAACCCCACCATGCACAGACAGACCCAAACCTGAGCTAAATCATCATACATGACTGGGCTCAGAGTCTGACAAATTGATCTGAACATAGAGTTTAATGGCAGGATTTGCACTTTCCTACTGACTACTTCAGGCATTCAAGGGGCTGAGGAAGTACCTCCTGTGAAGGACTCATCCCTTCAAACTGTGATGACTCTTGGTGCTGGTCTGTGGACCAACTCTTCAGATATAGCACCAGGGCAGAAAAAACAAATTGAGTAAAGGAGCTGAAACTTTGCTCATAGTGGCACAGAATGAGTAGAAAAAACCAAAAAATCCCTACCTCTGAGTACCTCACTTTCCCTGTCAATATACTGGGTGTGCAGCATTAAACTATTTCTTACAAGTTGATGAGGTCTGAATAGTTTTTCTGATGTTTTCTGGCAGCCTCCAATGAAATGGGTTATAGCAGTGCAAAGTCTCCTCGTCATTTTGTTCAGCAAAAAATAAAGCTCAGGAAGAGACAGCTTTTCTGTTTAAATAACTCAAACTAAACATCCATAACCACTTAAATGTGGCAGATCCACTAAGTGTGATTTGTACCAAAGCATCTGTGGTAAGAAGGTTACAGGTACGCTTTGAGAATAAATTTCAAAGGTCTGAAAAGTATAATTAGTTTTAAAGTTCTCCTACACATTAATAATTAGTAATAAAAACCTTCTAAAGTCCTCCACAGAAAGTAGTAAAAAGCTCTTCCAGAAGCATAAAAGCATAGACCAAATCCAACCCCCCTCATGGCTGGTCTTATATCTAAGCTTCCTGCTGAAGATGGTTTCATCTCCCACCAACAATTAATTTGATCAATTTTTTTCTCTCCTTTCCAATGCTTTTTCCGTTCATATCACATAACTCAGGGTGAAGTCTTTAATCTTACATACATTTACATAATTTTAAAGACCAAATGGTTCAGCCAGATTAGGTAGCCTAGTGGTCCTTAAAACAATTAATCTATGAATTCCCCGACCAATTCCGTCACCAACACAGCAAGTTTTACAATTCAGTTACATGTCAGAGAGAAAAGAAATTTTTTCCTCTGTTTTGAATTTGTCACTTTAGGATTCAGTTAATCAGGAGCTGAAGGACAGGAATATGACCAATGTCTGCCAATACAGGTATCCAGAAGACAGGTCTTGTCAGACTTAATTTCAGTCTTTGACAAGACTATGACTCTGTTTGATAACATGTAATTGAGGATGATGCCATGTATATGTATTTTTAATAACTATTGACTTAGCACTTTGGCAAAAAAGTCTGGAGCAATTATTATCTGCACAGACACGGAAACATGCAAGGGAATGGTGAGTGATGCTGAAAGGATGCATATGGTTTTGGTACCTATATGGTTTTAGCATCCATATTTTCAAAGGCAAATGAAGAATGGAGTTGATGCAAAAGATACACAGTTATTTGGAGGCTACCAGGACTGGTCAACAGCAGGAAACTAGAGGAACCAAGGACCAAAGGTTTGAAGACAGACTAGATGACTTACAAAAGAAATGAAACAAACTTTTAACTGAGAGAATAACTAATTGGCAGGAACACAAAATGAAGGGAGATGGATGGTTGGCCCCTATGGTTTGAGATCTTCAAACCAGGTCTGGAAGGTATGTAAAGTCAAAACCGGCAACTGGATGGCACAGAGAGTTTTTTCTGTCCTCAGCGTGGAGGACCACTGCTGGCTGTACCCATATCCTTGGACAATGAGATAAGGAGGACCAGTTTCTCAATCTTCTGGCTTCCCAACACCATGACAGTTTATTTATCCGTGTCACCGGGGCACACCCTTGCCACTGAGCTTGATGACACCTGCCATAACGTTGGGAAGGTTCAGCCCTGCAGAAGGGCAGCTAAGCAATCAAATATCCACAAAACAGAAGTAAGAAATTCAGCTTTAAGATGACACCTGTCCTTCATGAGCTGGTACCCCATAAATATGCTCACAAAATGGTTGCAGAGAGTAGGTTGTGAACTCTCCATAGCTCATGGAAACTTTACACATGCGTGGCTTATTTTTAAAATATTTTTGTATTTTTAACTTTTATATTTTTATTTTTTAAATAAACCAAGCAACCACATTATTCTTCTCACTTGTGATTTCCTCATTATATGGATATAATTTTTTATGCCTGACAATTAGCTGGACTCTACAAGAGAAAGGCCCTGGCTGGTTACACTGCTGACCCCAAGTGTAAATCTGCTGCGTGTGAAGGAGACAGAGTCAGGCAGGGTGAACAGGCGTCTGTGGGAGCACCTGATTTTTTTTCTGACACCATTTCACATCATTAGTTGGAAGCCTGCTAGGCACCACACCCTTGCATCTCTGTTCATCCTATCTACCTCACTTTTTCAACTTTTTTCCTCTTTAATACATGCAATTTTGAATTTTTAGAGTTGTTTAGCTGATTCACAGCAGCAGAAGTTGGGGAAAAAAACTCTATACATTTTTACACATTTATTGTATGGGAGATTACACAGTTGATTAACAGTTCTCAGAACAAAAAATGTCCCATGCTACCTTCCATTCTTGTCTATTTTTTGCTTTTGATCTATTCATGCCAAAACATTCTTACTAAGGAAAGTCATCAGAAAATTGTCTAATAAGGTAATTTAGAAGACGGTTCACATTGAGCATATGATCAAAAAGCATTTAACTTGCTGTTCCTGCCTCCTCTCCCCTAATAAACATATGGTTTACTAGCACTGATAAGCTTCAAAATGCTTTTGAACATCTGGGAAAAGGGCTGATCAGCTCCAGACAATCGTTGGACTCTAAGTAGACCCAGGAACAAAGGTCGTGATAAATGAAACCACTGCTTTGGCTCCAAAATAGCCTCAATCATCTCCAGACAAAGCATGATTGAAATGCATCTATCTGTGGATAGCATCTGGAGAACTCTAAATATGTTTTGATCAGAATCCGAGTGGCTTCTTTCAAATGAAAATAATTTTAAGATGCCATGGAAAATTTTTACAACCAATCACACTTCGGCCTAATGTTTCCTTCTGCAGCATTGACCTTGTTTTTCTACAGTGTGAAAAAAATCAATATAATAATGGTACTGCAGTAAAATTTCAGCTTGCTCTTGGCTTACTTTAAATAACTTTATTGTCTCCTTTCCTTCTGTCTGCATCTGCTGTATTTGGCACTTGCAGTTATTAAAATGAAACCAAGTTGAAAGAAAATGTTAAATATCATAAAAAGAAACCCAGCAGCGCTTCTGGCTCACTTTGTCAATGCTGTGGTCACCTTTACCATTTGCCAGGGTTTTTTGTTCCCCAGCTGTTCTACCTGAATCTACATGCAGAAAGAAACCCCAACTTTCTCCTAGAATATCAACTTGTACTTTGCAGATTTAAAAGAGCTAAATGTTGTTGTTTCTTTTTTTTAAAAAGAAAAAGTCACCCTCTTTCCTCCAATAATATATTGGAACAAAAAAGCCCAATGGTTTACTAGTGATTTCAGTTCTTTGATGCTTAACATTTTCTTACTCCTCAGTGTGCCTTTTTTGCCCAAATGAGCAAGCCTGGTTATAGCAGTCCCACTGTTTCAATCCTACCTGCACTAAGAACGAGGCTTTGAGAACCCTGTAGGAAACTATCAACTAAAAAGAAGAAAAAACACCATTCAGCCAAAATTATGCCCTTTAGTCACTTTCCACTCCCTCTGGATGAGAACCATTTGTTGTCAACCACAGCTCTACCTTGGTCAACAGACAAGAAGAGCATTCCCAAAAGCAAAAGTGGGAACCATGTGTTCAAGGTAAAGCCACAGAAAGCCTAAATGTAGGCGGTGCTGAAAGGAAAGAAGCATTTGCTCTGCCTGGGCCTCTCAGAAGTATGAGCCAGTCTTAGAGAAAGAAACACCTACTCTAGTGTGTGCACAACACAGAAAAGAATAAAAAAGACACACACTGCCCACAGGAATTTATTTTCCTACTCTTGGCTATACCACAAACACAGGTTTTACAAAGGGACAGGTGAAGCTCCACCTCTAACAGCCCCTTTAGCAGATCAACCCCTTAAAAAGAAAAGCTGAATTCTTACTTTGGTAGTTGAAGCTGGCGAGGAGTTGGCCACCAGGCTGGTGATGACGTCGCTGTTGCCGGTGGTGCAGGCGGCAGTGGCCGGGGTGGGGAGCCGGGAGGGGACGATGGGCAGGGGCAGCAGCCCCGGGCGGGTGCTGCTGTTGGTGCTGGCAGCGCTGCTGCAGTTGGTGCTGCTGACATGGTTGCCATTGGAGCTCCAATCCCGGCGATCCCACCCGGCACGGTAATCTCTTTCGAACCGGCTGTGGTGCCGTGACATCTCGGTGGAGGGCAGCTTTGTCTCAAAGGGAACTCGAGAGCTTGCCTGAAAGATTAAAGCCAAAAAGGAGTTAGGAATGAGGTCCCAGAACAGCACCTGTACTCAATAACCACCAGGGCAAGGCCCTGCCATGCCTCCTCTGCTTTAAAAGAGCACTGTTCCTCTGCTTCTCCCAGCTAAACATCAGGAGGAAGAGAGCAGTGTTGTAGTAAATGTTAATCTGGAACACAAATGAAAGAGTTTGGACAAGTACAAGGACACAGTGGGAGAGCCCAGTCCTATAGAACTGAGGAAACACCATCTGCCCAAATTCTTCAGTAGAGTAACAAGCAACAGCATGCAAATCATGAAAACCTAAGATAGAAGGAAGTCATCATTCAATGTTTTGATAACAGGAAAACATTTCCAACAGCTCCCTCTTGCAGTTTTCTCAGCAGCCTTCAGATCATTTCTGTAGCTCTTTCCTGTAACTGACACAAATATTAATCCTATTATTAAATCCTATTATTAAACATGACCAAATATTAACCCTAAAGATCAAAGGGAGAAAAAAAATCTACCTGCTAAATCTATCCATTACTTCTCTATTTTCAAAGCCAAATATCGCTTTATGCAGCCCCCTCTCGTCCTTTTTTTTTGACCTCCTCACTGGAAGCTCCTACAGGAAGGTTTCACTCCATGATGCCTGAGAGCTCCCCATAGAGAGGATGCTCTCCAGGGCAGGCCAATGTGTTCTGTCTCCTCCCGTGCTTCTGGCTAGACTTAAAACACTTAATACATGTAAAATGATCAAATGACCAAGTTGTTCTGTGTGATCATCCTGTCCTTATCATTGTTTACCCTCTCAGTCTTTGTTATCCATAGATTTTATCTGCCAAGAGCAAGACCTCTAAACACAACGCTGGAAGTCAAGACTCCCAACATCTAATCCTAGTTCTGATAATTATATGTTACACAGTCTAAAGCAGTTACTTAAGGCTTCCTTCCAAGGTCTCCTAACCTGCAGAATTGCAATAATGCTATTTTTCCAGCAGGGTTCTGAGTAAGTGAAAGTTTACAGCATTTACAATTGAAGAAGAGTATGAGCAAATGCTAAACATATTTATTTCCATAAATAAATAATGAGTATCTAGGTCACTGCAGCACCTGATTTATTTTATTTGCATCACACAATCCACTAAGTTCTTTGTAATAATAATATCAGGTCAGTGGAAGCAATGTTGTTTCACAAATTCTTAGATATAAAAATGGATGGTAAAAACATCTGCTTATAAGGACTATGCAGGAAGCTGGAACCAAACTCACCCAGAAACTCAGACATAAGAAATTTCTTAAGAGAGATAAAACCTAGAAGTGGTATAAAACAGTGTGCCTAACAAGAATGTTTGTTATTCACCTGGTAGAAATTTTTAAAAAAGCAAACAAACCCAATTATTATGCCTAAATGATGAAAGGTTTAACTGGTTCACCAGAGCTACTAGCTTGAGATGAAGAATACTCTTCCTCAGTTAAAAATTCAAAAATATGTGTATTACAAAAAAAAGCCCCAAATTCCCTCCTACAATCATTATTTTCAACTAAATGCTGAACCAAATCTCCTAGGAAGCTGCACTTGTGATGGTTATGTTGCCACTGTGCAGGAATGGCAACAAGAGCTTATAGTGGGGACCACATCAGTGTTGTTGGTGTTGACCGCAAAATTAACATTCCTCTTAAACCAACAGAGGTTGGTTTATTTTTTCCTCTGGTAGGATGTGATGCAAGGCTTGACTTGATGATTTGAGGGCTGATGATTCACTGATATTTACTTAGATTCTTCTGTCTTGTATTTTTGTGGCCATCTGATACTTTCATTCAGTAAGCTCATTTTGTATTTTCCAGAGGACCACGTGGGAATGACAGCTCAGCTGTACAATGACCACAGCAAAACCCAGAGACACCAGTGCTGTGAAAGGTGCTGTAGTGAAAACAGAAACTTTTATTTTAGTAGAGGTGAAGAAAGCAAGTTTTTCCTCTAGTGACAACCAACTCAGAATAAAATCAGTACCTAAACACAGTGTCTTTAAAGGTTAGAATTCCACAGGTATAACCCCACTTTCGTTTGTTTTATAAATATTTTGCCAAATCAGGCAAAAAGGGAGCCTGTAAACTGCAAGCTGCAATTTCAAAATATCCTTTATTATTCCTTGCCTTTGAAAAAGTTTCTTTTTTAATCCCCACAGCCTCCACCACCGTTTGAAGGTATCTTTCCTGACTGTTTGGATGCTGGCTGTCAACTGAATACCCTTCTCCTCCCGAGCTCGAGGATCTCCATTAGCTGTATTAGTGTACTCCTTGACAAGGCAACCAGAGAGAACCAAATCACATCTCCCCCACCCACCCACACACTTGAGTACATCTGACATTTAATTCAGCGGAGAGCAGCGGCACACATGCACATAAGTCAATAGCGAGCAGTTTTTGCCACACGATCCAAGACACCATGCCCCCAGCAATTCTACTATCAGATGAGACTGACAGGCAATTACGTCAATAACAAGCAGGAAAAAAGCCTGTGACTAAGCCACGCATTAAGAAGTTTACTTAAAACCTACCGCCCTCTTCATGAGCGAATTCACTTCTCAGTCCAGTGGCTGTTATTTCATGGTATTTCCAATAAAAAAATAAAAGCCAGGGCTCAATGTCATACTTTTTTTTTCCAATACACTGAATTAAATATACACTACTTGTTTCAACATGTCATTTTTGGCTGGGTACAAAGACACTTGACAGCAACAAGATGTGCAGAAAAACCGGAGGGGATAACTATCTAATACATGAGTACTCAACTGCTAGTGCTTGCTATTTAAAATTAGAAAGAATAGACAATGTTCTCATAAATAGCTGCTGGGTGAGGTAAGAAATGGTTTGTGAACAGGCTAGCTAATTTTTAAATATATTTTTAGACCCAGAGTTTATGCTTTGTCTAGACTATTTTCATCAAGGATCATAATCATAATAATAATGCTTCAAACATATTCTGTACTCATAAGAAAAACTTCTCCAACAGACTGCGTCCCAAGTCAAGCATAATCATTGCATTCCTCTGCACAGAACTTGACACGGGGCAGCATAAACCATCTTGAGAAACAGCAGAGACGGAGGCCAGTGGAAACCTACACAAACAGCAACAAGGGCAGCAGTCACTGCAGTCAGAGATCACAGAATTTTTGAGGTTTAAAAAGATCTCTAAGATCATCGAGTCCAACTGTCACCCAAACCCCGTCATTACCAGTTCCAAACTATCTGATTTTAGACTAAAATTTTACAGACATGTATTCTTCAGAATTTTTTTTCCCCTAGTAATAAACCTCCTTTCTGAACCCTGCCTAAAAAAACCAAAACCCTTTCTTTTGCAGAGATGGCAAGATGGAGAAAGATCAATACCTAATACTTAAAAATACCAACATCAACAGCTACAATTAATTAATTAATATGTTTTTACCTTTCTAAGGAAAGTTTTCCTCAACGTTCATGTGCAGGCATTTTAGCTAGCTTCACGTCCCTTTAAACAGCACTAAGGAAGAGAAAGAAGGTTTTTACGTTGTTTTTTAGACTTGGGGAGCTCCCAGTGCTGTCTGCACTAAAGTCACCATGCCAGCTAAGCCTTGGCTAATTATAGATCTATCAGCCTCAGTTTTGGGGTTGATTTTTCAGCCAGTATGAAGCTCCACACTGCCCTAAGAGCCAGTACTAGAGCAGATAAGCTTAGAGCTGTCTCAGATATGTTTACCCTACACCAGAGCCATAAAACCACGATGTAGAGATGCAGACATAGCCAGCAATAGAAAGAATGTATGATTTGTGCATCTCAGAGCAGTAGTCCATGAGGAGGCATACTGTATGCTATTACTGATGAAAATCCCTCTGTGCACCCAATTCAGCTGACATACTATCCTGTGAAGGTGGTAAAGTCAGTGAGACAGGCCTTCACTCACTCTCTACTCAAGATGTAATCACTGGAGTAGCCAGGTGTCTTTAATCTCGACTAGAAAGGAAACGTGTTCCTGTTTGTCACATGGAATCAAAGGATTTTATTGTGCAGCCAAAAGGAACAAAACCTCTCTTAGAGGGGAAAAAACCCCACCCTACTAAAGAGAGACAAAAAAAGAGAGAGAAATCCATAATAGTTACTGGTTGAACTGATAAATTGAAAGCAAAAAGGAGATCAAACTGGCATTAAGGGAGAGCTGTGGAAAGGGCTATAAGCCAAAGAAGAGAGATCGAGCAACCAGAGGTAAATACGACTCTGAAAGGAGATTTAGTGATATGGCAAGACAAACAGAATGCCTATCTCAGTCCCAAAGACTGCATCACTGTGCATGCATTGCAAAAATCATGCCAAAACACAGACAGCCCACTTGGTTTCAGACAAAGGTTATGCAGGACCCAAGCACAAGGATTATACAGGCACCCAACCCTCTCTTCCATTATTTATTTTCACAGAAGGATGGGATTGGGAGGGTAGATCAGGGAAGGGTAACAGAACAACGAAACAATACCAAACATCTTCTGAGGAATGAGACAGGACCTCTCCCAGCTGTCCAAGGCCAAAACATGCAATGTAGCAGGTGAGAGAGAAATTACTTTACATCTATCCCTCTCAAGGGTAAGTAAAATGTGAGCATACCCCTGTGCTAGAGAACATAACTTTTTCTACAACCAGGAGTTTCAGAAATGTCTCATACTAACAGCTTGCTCAACAATAAAGTTCGAGAAGGTTTTTCTGCAAAACGGGTGTCTTCAGGACTCAAATGTAGGGCACCTACACAGATGACAACATCCACCCTCCAGATTTACCCTGAACGCTTTGACCATTTGGAAATCCTCCTACCTTCTTAGCATAAAAACATCTTCCTCCTGGTACTCATTTTTCCCCACATCTCTAAGGCAAGCTCATTTGTTCCTTGTTTCCACGGCTTCCACACACATGCACAGAGGCAAGGAAAAGACCAGCGGCATGTGAGATAGCAGCATGTTATCCTCAGGCCTCTTACCAGGTTCAAACAGATCACTGCTGCAGATTTATTAAACTGAAGTGGTTAACATTTCATTTTATGCTCTATACATTTAAACACAGCCCTTCTTCCCCCCAAGCCCAAAACACTCACTGTTCTGAAGAAAAAATGTTTCCTATTCACATTCCTCTAAATGACAGTCCGGCTCGAGCCTTGAAGCAGCTTCTTCTCTGCTTTCCACGCTTATCTAGTCAAGGTCTCCTTAAAGTGTCTGTCCCCACAGATATAAATATAAGGAAAAACAGGCTTTCGGCCAGTCTGAAGCTAGAGAATCAGATTTCTTAGACTATTAGTCAACTTCATTAAGTGACTTCAAAAATAAAGGTCAAGCTTTTAATTTAAATTTTTCCTGGGTAAGCATTTGTTTCTAAATTTACCTTTTAAATAATAACATTAGAGAAACATGATAGGCAAGAGAGGTTGGGAGACGGCAATGGAAGTAGATAAATGGTCATTAGGGAAATGGCACAAAAGAAGAGAGAAAGAGCCTGAAACTTTAAAATAAGCAGCTAAATAATCTTACGTGTTTTCAGACTGGATAAATGGAAGCACAGGTAAAATAGCCCATTAGAGAGCTTCAAAAGCAGTTAAGTGCATGTAAGGCCTAAGTATTTTATGAGATACACACACACAAAAAAAAGACGAGGAAGAAGAGAGATTTGCTGTAATCAGATCTAGCATGAAGAACTGTAACTGATAAAGAGGAAGATGTCTAAGTACCTAAGCTTGAGTGATTTCAGATACATGCTGCAGGGAATATGTTACGGCATGCAGTTTTATCAGAGCACACCGACACAACAACCTCTCCCGAGGCACAGGTCTGAACATATAATTTATGCATATGGCATCAAAATCACATGGAAATACATCAGTATTACCATAAATTCTGCATATAATTCAATCATCAGGTCATGTATGTACACGTCTTTAAGAAACTCAAAATAGAACAAGGTACCAGCAGACCCGGCAGCTTCAGGAGTCACTCTTCACTTCAGCAGTGTGCCAAACAAAATGTTTTATTTGAGCTCAACATTATTTTTAACCTACAAAGACTTTCTTAGACACATATGGAATCACTGTTACAAGCCTACATGGATCTGACTAATCCTTTTTCGCAATTTTTACTTAACTTTTTTTTTCTGTTTGGGTGACTTCAGTGAAAGAACTCTTTGTTAGACAAAGGCAGATGGAATCCAATCAAGAGATTCTGTAAAGCTGAACTACAAGCAGCTGTGTAGAAAGATAAGATCCAGAAATATTTGAGGGGCAAGGAAACAACTTTATTATCAAGCAAGGTCTACTTTTGTAAACCCCTGATTTAGTCTTGTAAACAGCTGTAAAGCTCTTGTAAAATCCAAGACAAGGCAGAGAGACTTGAGCTGCTTTGCAACAATCAGATCTTGGGGGAAAAAAAAAAAAGGAAAAAAGGAGCCCAAATCCTAACCCTGTAAGTGATAAAGGAGCAGTAGATTTAAGAGATTATACAGGATTTAATTTTCCAAATATATGCTAGAGGAGGTGATGCTTTGGGACGTATTAAAAAAAATCAAAGCATCAAAAACAACGGTGTCTTCTTAGCAGAAAGTTCACTATGGAAGAAGCACAAACAAGACTTTTGTTTCTCTGTCTTGAAATACTGCTGAAAAGTGTGTACACTTATTATTTCTGAGTACCTCAGATGCATATGAAATTATTCCCTTTAGATAAGTAAAAAGATAAACTAGACTATCCAACTAAAAAAACCCCAGCCACGATGGGAGTGAAACCATACCTCATAGTCTCATTTCTTTCTTTCAAAGTTGAGAGAATATGACCTTCCTAAATAAGGGGTTACTAAAAAATCTGTGTTTTATTACTAAGCTCCTAGGAAATTTATCTTCAATATGATCATTTTCTATATGCAGTAATTTGCTTTCAGGTGCTAATTTTTTTACAACCTGAGTGGAGTAGATAACACATCCTGCAATTCATGGATCATGAGCACTGGCAGAGCGAGGAAAGTTCAAAGGTTCAGAGACATCTGTGGTCCTGCAGCTCACACTCTTGGAACAGAAGATGAATACGAGTCCCATCTTGAGCCCTGTTGCTTGCCAAATCTGGACACACACAAAGTCATGAAGTTTACATCAGATTTCCTTCTGGGGATGTTCCTGACCATGAGACTTTCTTGGACTACTCTGAAAGGCCTCCATCCACATCCTCAGATGCACTTATTGTTAACTATAAATTGCAGAAAATATGTCAAAATATACTGTTTTAGGATACATACTTGGAGAAAATTCTTAAATCCAGGAGAAAATGCCTTAACTCCGTTCCTATCTCTTCAGGCTTTTATTGGAAAGATCTCTCACTTGATCTGGTTCTCCTCCATGGTTTGTTGCAAACCATCCCTCCCTCCTCCAACAAAAAAAGCTCAGAGCACAATTCAACCTTCACCACCCCTCCAGGCCCAAAATCAATTCTCGATGCCATTTGCTGCAGATTCTTGATCTTTCCAAGGTCCTTCTGCAGCAACACGACTGGAATTTTACGCAGCAGCTTCCTAAATGAAAATCCACCAGAACTTTACACAAAGGCATAATAACTTCCTCAGATGTCTCCGCAGGGTCCAGGGTAGCTGGCAGTGTCTGGAACCCAGCCTTGTTAAAAACGGAGAGAGAGAGAAAAACACAATGTCCCTCTGTAACACTCCTGCTTGCAAAACACTGCCCAAAACATTGACTTCCCTAATTAAATTATCTCATTAGCATGAAAAGCAAACGAAGGAAAATCAAATGCCAAGAGCTGCCGTGTTAAAGGCCAGCTCGTGGAGGGTTTTGTGGGGGAAGATTCGCACAGCAGAGCCGGTGGCCAAACACCTCGACTGCCGGCACAGGGCCTGGCTGGATGTCAGCTGGTGGCCAGGGTCCAAGGGTTCCTGCCTGGGAGAGGTGGGGAGGGAAGGCAGGGACACAAAGGGATTTCTTCTGCGGAAATGTGCCATCTTCTCAAAACACATTAAGTGGTTGCCAGGACCTGACATACCTAATCTCGCCTAAGACTTCATAGTTAATAAAGCAGAAACGTAGGATAAGCTACTGTCAGTGCTGCCAAATGTCACGAAGTAAATCTCTCAAAAATTTAATTAGCGAGATTTTGGCTCTTTTGGGGATGGTTTCTTGGGCAGGGGTAGGAGGCAGAGGAGAAGGGGACTGGGTCTTCAAATCACATCTTGGACGAGGCAGGAGAAATTTCCTTTTATTTCCTGTTGTTTCCAATCATCCAGGCCCTGAGGAAGACTGGTCAATCAGTCAAAACTAATACAGGAGAAAGTTCTCTGCCAAAGTAAGGGTTAAACGCAACATATTTTACAGCATGAGCTCTCTGGGTCACCCGTAGTGCTGCAAAATGCTATAATTAAGAAACCATACTTCAAATTTCCCTCTTAGAGGATATTTTTAGGTCATCCCACCTCTGTCATTGTCCACATCTAAAAAGTTTCAGCCAATACCTGGGGAATTAGTAATTTTCTCTTCCAGGACTGATGCCCTCTGACCACAGAGAATTTCCTGACACACAGTTTGTTGAAAGGAGACGTATCACTCCCCTAAATCAAGAGTACATTTACACTTACAGCATGAAACAGTCCCTAAGCATCTGGTATATTAAAAGAGCTTATTATATGCAAAATGCCTCCAAAAAAAAAACCCCAAACCAAAACATTAAATTATAGAATCAGAGTCATTTAGGTTGTAAAAGACCTGTAATATCAAGTCCAACTATTAACCCAGCACTGCCAAGCCCGCCCACTAAACCATGTCCTTAAGTGCCACACGTCTTTTAAATTTACTGAACATGAGACTAGCACAGCCCATACCAACAGGCATCCAAGAATCTTCAAGGTTTTAACATGATTTGCTGCACATTGAGATAGGGAAGTGCAGTTATCCCAATCCTGCACTAAGAAACTGAATTCCCAGAGACTATGTAAGATCCCTACCCTAAGGAGAATAACTACAGTTTTTCCAACTTCTGGTGCCCTAAATGCAGGACTGTCACCAGCTTCCACTCACAAAGCCTCTCAAGCAACCTCACTCTTTGTTTAAGGAGCCATATATATTCTTTTTGTAGTTTTAGAAGTTGAAAAGTGCTTGGAGAGGAGAGTTCCTCTGCATATTTCCATCTTTTTGCTTCATGGCACTGGTACCATTCGTACTCCATCAGTACTTGGCCCCCCTTTCCCTAGCTGGAAATACTGGACTTGTAGCTCACCCACAGACACCTGGAACTTTCGAATAGAAATCTTTTCATCCCAGTGCATGTCACTGGAGTTGGCCAGAGCCCACTTTATCTATCCATCTGCAGTCACAGCTCATCACCTCTCATGGCCTAACCATGTTTCATAAAATGGATTGACTTTATTTTCAGTTGGTACAATAAAGTAAGTATCACTTACATCCACTTGCTATTTTTGTTGTGTTTTGAAAGGCGATGCTTCAAGAACCGTTAGGACAAGTCCTAATGAATTAATACCGCAGCCAGTATCAAAGTTAACTGCTCCTCTGCCTCTTAAAAGCTATTCCTGTTATCACTTCTTCCACCACCCTTTTATGCTTCTCACTTAGAATTGCCACCAGTGACTCATGTTTTATCTTTTAAACTGTTGGATGAAGGCTGTTTGCTGAATGCAGTAAATCAGCAGCCCACCTTTTCTAGGCCAGAGGTCTGCAGCTTTTAATTAGCTGCTTTAGAAATAACATGATCAAATAAGAAACAGCTCATGAACCAGTCAGCATATCCCTCTCAAGATATGTTAGGTGATGTAGAACCTTTAATATTACAGACAGAAATCAAATCTTATTTGGCAACCACCTGCTTAAATATGCATTTAAGAATACCGAGAATCTAGTCAAGAATATAACTTGAAAACTACTAGATTTGCAAGCACTGGCCAAAATGTTTGCACTTTACTCTGAATAGCAATCATTCATTTGCATTCCACTAAAGCTGTCAAAAACTTTATATGCAGTCTTGTAGCGAGACTGTTACATACATGCCAAATGCCTGTATAGCAAACATCTGGCCTCGCTTCTGTTCCAGGATTTGCCAAAGCATAAGTCCATCCGTTGTTTTTTCTTGTGACTTTTATTTTTTTTCTCTCTGCTGTGCCTGAGGTCGTTTTTCTTAAAATGAAATCATTAAAACAGGCAGAAAGAGTGGAGGAAGGAGGAGTAAGAAGAGCTGTAGCATCTGAGTAATCTTCCAGTGGGACTAATTTTACTAAGTATTTGTGCTACTGCTACCAGTCAATCACTACAAGTATTACTGAGAAGCTAAAAAAAAATAATTAAAAATTAAACCGCATTTAGGAAAGAATATTGGCATAGAAAGAAGGAAAAACACATATGCTGTTCTATAAACTAGAAACTCCGTTTACTCAAATGTCCTCAATATCAATATAAAATGTATTAACATAAAAAACCAACTTGCTGTTCCCTTATTTTGCATTCGTTTTACATCCGTTCTTCTCCGAGGCAACAGATCAGAATGGTGCATTGCTTTCCCCTCAGGCCAAGTGTAATAAACAGGCAGGTGTAATATAAGGCTGCAGTGTCTCAGCTCTCCTCCCCAACAATTGATCTTCCAGCCCTACGGTGTAATTCTGTCTTGGTAGTCCCTTCACATGCCTCATTCCTGATCGGTCAATTATTTCAAATCAAGCAGAATTAAAGTGTTATTTTTGTGAGGGGGGATGATATTCACCAGTGACCAACGTGAAACTAATAAACTAATTTCCCTTTACTGCCGTGGGCAAAACAGAAAAATCCAGGTCTAGGGAAGAAAGACAGCAGCTGTTTCGTCAGTCTGTTGCCCAAATGTGTTTGCCATTTACTATCTTTAAATTGAATTTTTGCTTACAGGACAATTTTGGAAACAGAAGACAACAAAAAGAAAACAAGAAAAAAAGGCAGTGGTGAGGGTATATGACTCTGGAATACAGAGCTGTGCAGTGCAAGCTTCCCTAGAGGAGAGGACGGCACTCTGCCGTTCCCTGAAACAGAGCATATTCCTCCTGCCAGTAGCAAATTTATCCAGTAGATGTCAACACCAGCAAAATATACGTGTAAAGCCAACCTTAACAGCAACAGTCATCACTTCAATTTACAGTAGCACATCAGGAGATAGTTTAATATTTGGAATATCTGGAAGCACTGCATTTTTTTTGCTACTGTCCCATCCCTGCATCTTCCTGAACGGATCTGGCCTAGCCCATCTCTCAATAAACATATGTAGAGCAAAATAATTTGGTTTTCACTTTTAGAATAATTTTGTCTGGTCTGCTGAAAAATTGCTGATGAGCATGTGATTACTTTCGGACTGCATCAGACCAAATTTTTCTGAGGAGGAGCGGGGAGGAGAGGGGGGAGAAATACTCTGCGGTGCAAAGCGACTGTTACAAGCAAAATCTTCATAGTTACTAAATATAATCTGAAGAGGTCTGTTCCCTTCCTACCCTTCACTATGTGGTTAAGCAATGCAATGATTTCATGGATTTTGCTCTTTCCTCAAGAAGCTTCGCAGCCTACAACAGCGACCTGAGATTCCCACGCCGACCCCAGGTCAACAGATACTTGTTGTTCCTGTGAGGTTTTTTCCTTGTTTTGCAATACACCAAGGACAGTCTGTTGTAAGCCTTTTAGTGTTATTATCGCTCAAAAGACTGAATTTGCTGACAAGTTTTAACCATGCAAAAACACAAGGCCATTGCTGTTGACACTTTTAAATCTACTATTAAGATCTGACTGTTTGAACAGCTTGTGTGTAGAATCTGAAGTACAGATTTCTGTTTCTTTTTTGTTTATTTTTAGATAAACTTTGTGTTTCTACTCTGCAATGTTTGCATTTGGCTGTTGAGCATGCAGTAACAGCATACATTATATGCATTGCTTAGAGACACAGCCTCGCAGCCCATCAGGTTTTTGCAATAGATGAGAAGGGAAATAACAGAACATTTTCCTGATTGATTAATCTTTCTTCACATTGCCATTTCCCCACAAACATGAGAAGGAAAACCAAAAGTATGTTGTGACATCTAATAGCGAGACATTGAAGCAAAGTATTTTATTACTGCTACGAAATAACTAAGGAGTTTGTTTTCAGAGATCTAAAACATGACAAGGAGACATAAATGAATATATTACAGAGACATCACAGTTATTTCTCACGTGTAAACCTAACAGCTTTTACGAGAAGCATACATCCAATGAAGTAGTTTCAGCTTTAACTAATCAATCTGGCTAGAAATTCAGGCTCTCTGTAAAGGCACAAACAGTGGTCAAAGGCTGAGACTGTGAATTACCATCACCTAAGCAATTCTGAGGCATCAACAGAAGCAGGCACGGGAAGATCAGGCACAGGTATTGTGCTCCCAGTAAATAATCCAAACAGATGATGGCACTTGAGAGAACAAAGTCAGAGCTCCGAATACTAGGAAAATAATTGAATGCCAAATCCAGCCCCATGTGACACGAAGCGCCAGCCCCACACAGCATTTTGGGAAGCCACGTCCTGCTCCACAGCTCTGGGAGCCAGCGCGTACTACCCAAGACAGAGTCATAAATAGTTTGGAGATAAGACGCATATCTTATGAGGCACACCGCAGTTTCAGAGCCTGGGATGAGCAATTCTTTTAATTACCGTCAGCATTTTCTCTGAATCCCCGTCTCAAAGAAGCAGTGGAAACTTTTGATTTGCTGCGACACCTTGATTGCCGCACGGATGAGTCACCACACCATTCCTGTTAGTCTTACGAATTTATAGATTTTTAAGGCCAAAAAGCACAGGAGGCTGTTACAATCACTCTGCTCTGACTCTGAACAGCACAGCTCTCCCAGCTCATACAGCAGCCTGCCTGGCACAAAGAGCAACTAGGAATATCTCATATAAAATTGTAATATATGCCTAAGCTTGCCCATAAGCACCAGAACAGTTCCCTCTCAGAAAAAGGAAAAGAAGTAAAATTATTGATCATTGAACTAATGTACTTGTCAACACTTTTCTTCCTAGCAGCTCCTCTGTCAAATGTTCCTAAGAAAGGGCAAGAACACTGCACAGGCAATGAGGAATGAGGAAAAAAGTGTGAGAAACGGTCCTGTCGACACCAAGGTCAGAGAAGGAGAAGAAGAAAAAGAAGAAGTTGTTCCAGGTACTGGAGTAGGGGTGACCCTGCTGCATATGGAGAAGACCGTGAAGAAAGCTGATCCCAGAATCATCATAGAATGGTTTGGGTTGGAAGGGACCTTAGAGATCATCTCATTCCAACCCCCCTGCCATTGGCAGGGACACCTTCCACTAGACGAGGTTGCTCAAAGCCTCATCCAACCTGGCCTGAACACTTCCAGGGATGAGGCAACCCCAGCTTCTCTGGGCAACCTGTTCCAGCATCTCACCACCCTCACAGTAAAGAATTTCTTCCTAAAATCCAATCTAAACCTACTGCCTTTTAGTTTAAAGTCATTAGTCCTTGTCATATCACTACATGTCCTTGTAAAAAGTCTCTCTCCAGCTTTTTTTTTTCCCCTAGATATCCACACTGCAGCCCATGGATGACCTCTCTTCATGGAGAGGAACCCATGCTGAAGCAGGATTCTGGTGGAACCTGCGGCCTGTGGAGGACCCACGCTGGAACAGGCTTATCCCGAGGGACTGCAGCCTGTGGGAGGAACCCTTGGAGCTGTTCCTGAAGGACTGTATCCATGATGGAGTGGGGAAGGAACACGAGGAGGAAGGAGCAGCAGAGAGGATATGGTATGGACTGACTGCAATCCCCCTCCCCCACCCTCCCATGGAGAATGCAGGGGTAGAAGAGTTAGGAATGAAGTTGAGCTTGAGAAGAGATGGGGGCTGGGGGAAGTTCATTTAACTCATCACTTTGTTTCTCACCATCCAATTCTATTTTAACTGGCAGAAATTAATTTTCCCCAAGTCAAGCCTGTTTTGCCCATGATGGTACTTGGTCACAGATCTCCCTGTCCTCATCTTGACCGCAAGCTTTTTCATTGTTTTCTCTCCTGTTCCTGCTGAGGAGGGGGTCTGAGACAGTGGCTGGGTGGGGGTCTGGATGCTTGCGACAGTAAGGAAAGTCTTGCAATAAAAGAGAACTGATTTTTAAATTTTTTTTGCCAGAATCTCCCAAGGCAGTTTATGCACTCATCCTCTGTAGTAGCGGGGAGGAGGGACAGAAAGGACTGAATACTTCTCTATCTGCAATATGTTAGTGTAATTATGAAAGGCACCATGGGGAAGAACTCCTACATTATTACGAAGGCTGGGGTTTTGCTTTATTTCATGCTTTGAAGATGTGCATTCCCAGTTTCCTTCAAAACTTTTCTCCATGCATTCTATCATTATCTTTTTGCCTATCCACTTGTAAATAATTTCTAAGCTGATGTAAGTGTATGAGTTGCTTGGAATGATCTTCACAGATGGAGTGCTTTACCAATTGCTTCCCTGAATAAAGTACATATCCATTCTATTTCCTTGATCTTCTAGGTAAGTAATAACATCCACTGAGGATGGATTAGACATACACTACGAAATAACGCCTGTCTATAACTAGATGTCTTATTCCCCAGCATTCATATAATGGCCCCATTACATGCTTGATTACTGTGGCCAGACTAAACAGAGTAATTTGTTTAGAACTTTCCTTTCTTTTTTTTTCTTTATTAGCAGAAAAGTCCAATTTTGATTACTGAATCATATGATTTTCCAAAGGTTATTTTTAATGTTCCTGAAGACTGCCTCCGCTGATTCTTTAGAGACAGACTCTCCAGTGCATTTCATTCAAAATTCTTAATACTCAATTTTGCAAGATGTCCTTTCTTCTCCTGCTTTGGTCTTCATTCCCAAAGTTACAGTTTCTAGCAAAATTTTCCTACACAAGATTACCCAGTTCCTCATACTTTAAGACAATGATAAGCATTTATGTGGTACTCTTTGTCTTCAAAGCACTTTACAAACATTAAATATTTAATGCTCATGGCATCCCTCTTACTCTCAACCCCATTCTACAGGTAGGAAAACAGACTCACAGGTTAACTGATTTTGTTTCAAGTCACATCACAAGTTACTGACAGATGTGAGACCAGAATATATGAGCTCTGATTTCAGCTCCATACTCAAAATCAGACCAGCCTTGTTCTTGCACTTAAAATAATATAAATAACAATGAAAAACCTTGCTCTTGTTCAGAGAGAACTTATCTATCTCTTTGAAAGTTCTTAATGCAATAAAAAAAAAATACAGAAAAAGCACCCCAGAACGGCCCAAGAGGGCAGCTACCAACTTTGTTTTCCATATTCTCCCTTGTCAGAGTTCTAGAGGGAAACCCACAATTGGACAATATCAGGAAAGGAGCCAGCATGTTTTCAGACATTTATATATAGCCATATACATACACACACGCACACACACACATATATATTCTCAACCACTACCTAAACCAAGAACAGAGACCTTCCAGCCAGAGAAGAATTTGCAATTTAAAAACTGAAGTACGCTTCAAAATGGCATCACTAAAGAGCTTTGGTATCTGATAAGAAGATTACAGTATATTCAATTGAACACAGCAAAAGCCTTTTAAAATAAAGTACGGGAATAGTGAAGCCAGGCATTTGCAACTAGATAACACGAAGCTAATCGGGCAGTGCGAAAGGTGCGCCCTGCTGCAGGGAGCATGCAGGAGCCAGGCAGCTTTTGGAACTCAAATAATGAGGGGGGTTTTTTTTAGCTTTAACATTTTTCATAATCCAAGCAGGAGGTCTAAACACAGGCTGTATGCAACACTAACTGTATTTCCCTTTAACAGCCTCCTATGGGAACAAATGTTCAGTGTCAGGCTGGTACTATACGTCCATTTAATTGAGCTGAGAGAACTCTCCTGCCCTCGAAGAAAGCTCATCTCTTCTCTCCATGGATGTGACTATAGAGCTAGCAGATAATATCTCACTCATTATTTATACAACCACGTAATTATCTCCCAGAGACTCCACATTTTGTAGAAGTTTCTTTTTTGGAAACATCATCCGTTGTCTGAATGGAAAGCCAAATCCAGCCCTAGATACCGTGACAGTAAGTGCCATAACCACCAACAGTCAATGCGAGAGCATCCCTTGCTACCACATGGGGGAAGCAGCAGGGGAGCCTGCAGTACTGCTCACATGAAGGACATGCTCCTGGAATTACACTGGATCTATTTAAGATTTCTCTTGGGAAATGCAGGCACACGTGCAAGATCAACAGTACAAAACCACATTCAGCAGTTTTAGAGAAACATGGTAATGGCAGGAGACAAAGATAAACAAAAAATAAATCTGCATATTGCATAGTTGCCTCCTCTGTGCCATTGGATTCTGTCTTCTTACATTGTGACAGTGCCACCAGATACAAACACTCTTGATACCAGTTTAACCATGACGAAATCTGCTGAGGTCAAGAGCTGTTGTTATCCCTCCTCTTCAGCTGATGAGCTGAGCATGGAAAGTACAGACCAAACCTAGAAGAAGCCCTCAGGTAGGGAAAGCAGAGCTCAGACATTAAACATGTACAAAATCCCTCAAGGCTTGTGTACCTCAGAGCCCGTAGGAAGCCACATCATTGCTAATAAAGCTGTTTAGGTGCCCAATGTCCTGCTGTTGTATAAGCCAAAAGGAACATCATTTGGCCATTTATTTCTGCAGGAACACTGAAAATACCCAAATGAGGTACTGTGGCCCAATTCCCATGGTGTCATATCACGAGCCCCTCCAAAATACAGGGATGCTTTGACTTGAGCACCAAAGGGAGGTAATACAGTGTGACTCATCCTGCTGAGGGATCTGGTTTCCAGCTTTGGCTGCCTATATAATTTAAGCACAGGGCACTAAAGAAATCTGCTGGGCTCAGAGTTTCCATGCCAGGAACTGGATGCCGATGCACCTGGCACAGCACTGGGACAGAGCTCTCTTTCAGGTGGTGCTGTCGGTTTTTAAGTCCAGTTTGGACTGAAGACAAGGAGTGGGTATAATCCTTTGCTCTTTGAGACGTCCTGTGACTCTGGGCTCAGCTCAACAGAGCACTGGAGCTCATTGGAGAGAGATAAGAAAAACAACCAAAGGTGTGCCAAACGAACACTACGTCCCCACCACTCTGCTAACAGAGCCCAATTTTGGGTAGGCTTAGCCAAACCCCACCTCTCAGCCAAAGCTCATGAGGGAGGACACTGGTGTTTCTGCAATTCAGCAAGAGTGCCATTACCTTCCTCAGGCAACCCCATGCTCAGCTACTGCATGAGGTTCAGGCTTCTGCCTTCCTGCTCAGATGGAGGCTGGTTTGATTTTTTTTTTCCCCATTTAATTTTTAAGATTATAGGATTTACTCATACTCTGGTAAAATATTTTGTAGCACTGCCATGAAACAGCAGAGTGGAGGCAACACGCACATATTATAAAAGATCTGGCATTATAATATGTAGCTTTTCTGCTATAAATTACATTGACCAGCTAAAGTACAGGTTACAGTATGGTCTATACAAAGTCATGTTGTGTCAGTAATGCGCATATGGAAGAAAAAAAGAAACAACAATTTCCTTGTGAATTTTAATACACTTAGCAAAATGGCCAAGATAAAATTCCTTGTGGAGGGGGAGCCAAACACTCTTTATGAAGTCACTGAGATATTTTAGATGAGAAGAATAACTATGCAGCTGTCACAACTAGGGAAATACCAAATACCACTGAATTGAAGTCCTTTTCAGGAATGTACAGAACACAGTTTGCTGCTACTGTCTTTTTTTAATCATGAACCACTGTCTGTCTGAAGCAGCCAAGAAAACCTGACTATCATATTCACTGGTCATACAAGCCCTTTAAAAGCTACTGTGCACATCCCTCCACCCTTCCAATGCCATGACTTGGGGCAGCTCAGGGCTCACTGCCCTGGCAGCAGTGGGGTCTCGGAGTGATGGGAGAGACTCAGTGAAGGAGGTCCCAAATTAGATTGGAAGGCAATTGGGAGGGTGAAGGAGCAACAACAGCCCCTGTTGCCTTTCCCAGTTTTCTCCCCCAGTGTTGATAATTCTTTCAATCAACTTCTTCCCTATATTCTCAACACATCTCCATTTTGTCTCCCATTTCTACTCATCACGTCCCCTTCCATGTGCTCCTGTCCAGGTCCCTTTCCCTCTTTGCTTCATGCCCAAGGAAGAATTCCTCCAAGACCTTCCCCTGACCTCAAACAAGACTGACCCAAACAGGTGGTTTGCAAAACTTTCTTTACTTGGGTGCTCATATCTTTTTGACCTTGTTTTTTCCAACTTAAAATCCCTAAATTAAATCATCAGGTGAAGCATGAGTGACCTGATGCATCAAAAGTCTGGCAAGCTGACACCATTAAAAAGAAACAAAGGACTCATATCCTATTTGAGAGGTTAAGAAGCAGGTGGGAATGTAGTGGTGCTAAAAAGGAAGTGACAAGCTTATGATTTATTAAGCTTCTAAGAGTAGTTTCTTCTGAAAACCAGGGGCAAAAAAATATCTCTCCTAAATAAGGTATTGAGCAACAACTTTTAAAGAGAACCAACAACCCCATTCTGTCCCAATTCAGCTATCTACTGCTAACTCCTCACAGGGGACTTTAGTTTTGGACAATTAATTTTATTATCTCAGAAAGGAAAATGTGAGCAGCCAGCAGGAAAACCTGCCACTCGACCAAGCATTTCTATTTGCAATGGAAACCATGGAGTTAAATCCCACAGTGCAGTTTTTTCCAGGAGCATCCCTGCCACACCCCAACACCTGAGTGCAAAAGAAGGGCCAAAACCTGTGATTATGATTTGTAAGTAGAAACAAAGGACTGTCTCTTAATAGAATCATTTTAAGGATGGCATACAATAATTTATTCTCTTCTGCACTGCCTCTGCATACCCGTTGCTGGCAATGCGACAGCATATAAGCACTGAATGTTGTGCTCAGTAGCTTAAGAGCTCCAAGACAGATTGTCATTTTGCTCATTCTTCCTGGGCCAAAATGTGTTTTCCCAGAAAAAAAAAAAATAAATCCTCTCTTCCCAAAACAAATACACCCCCCTTTCCTCCCCCGCAGTCATCTTCAAATTTTGAGAAGAATTGGAGTGGCACCACCCTCGGACGAGGCAAAGTAGGGAACGCATCCTCAGGAGGTTTTTATTCTAGACAGAGAGCCTCTCCCCAAGACAGCTTTTTGCCAACACATGGAGAGTTTTGAAAACGAAGGCAAAAGCCTCCCATTTGACTGAATTCAATGGGAAGGCAGCACGGCGCACGGAGCACTGGGGCAATTTGCTCTTGGCAGCCTCTCTCGCTAAGTAGGTGGGCTGCGTTCAGCGCCAATTAGGGGCTGACGTTTTTCCTTAGGTACAATGCGCTGCGACACGGCTCGGACTGTTCTTCCCTCCCTGCATCTGTGTTTACTGTGGCTGTTCATTTTCCCTGTTGGCAAGGGGGATGTTTAATAAAGCAGGCCATTCCCTAGCTACAAAGGTGCTATATCATCCTTGGGTGTACGTACACATATGGTATGAAATTTAATGCTGCTAAAAGTCAAAGCAACTCCTGCCAGAAATTTTTGATGGCAGTGTTGTAAAAACAACATTGGAGCGAGATGCAGTTCTCTGTTTTCTGATACCGGGGGGAAAGGGAAGAGACAGCACGGTGGGTTTAGCTCTGAAGTTAAAAGGAAGACATAATAGTGAAGAAATAGGAGCAATATCCAGATTTCTAAATTCCGTGTTCCCAGTTCAAGGTCTAAGCTTTGTTTTGGCTTGTGCTGCTCTACAAATGGAGCCAAAGAGGTTCTCGATCCAGCTTTTTATTTCCTGCTGTGTTAAGCTACAGGAATGTTCACATCTAGGCTCTGCTTTGGTCTTGTCTCTAATTAAGGCAGCTTATTTTTTCAAACATGCTACCTGAGACCTGCTGATGTTGCTTCAGGTCATGTAGCCATGCTTCAAACTGCTTTCTAGTATACCTAATAGTGCCACAGCGATATGTTCAGCTTATTACTGTAACAGAAGCAGTAGGGTCATGGTATTCTCTGCAAAATACTTCTGTAATGGAGTGGATTAATTTAATGAATGCCATTTACTGCAGCAGAAGTGACAATGATTTGATGTTTTGTTACAATTAAGACTCATTAGCCACTGACTTTTTTCTTAGTTGTCTGACACCATAATAGATGTAACACATCTCAGATACAAAAGTTCTGAACTTCTTTCTAGTCATTTTTAATAAACATGAGGGAAGTGAGAATGAAAGTCTTGGCATTCGGCTGCTTGAAGTGGCCTGCTTGAGGGGTGCCACATACAACTTCCCACCTGAACTACTGAGAGAATTCACAACTGCACCAGCTTCCAAGAAATCACTGGATCATAGCTGGCACTGAAGCTTTCAACCAAACAACTGGAAGTTTAATCCAAGACATCTCACCACCTGGCTAAGACACAAAAAGGCTTTTGAAAAAGAAGTAGGCAGAGGTAGGTCTCGATGCTTCACTGTTAACAAGATCGCAGAACTCTGTCAAGACAGGAATCCCTGCATTGGAGAACCTGCCTGTGCAGGGACCAGCGTGCCCTGCCACGGGACGGATGGAAAACTCAAACCTGATTTTAGTAATGATCTCTCCTTTCTCACTCAGCATCTGAATGCTGAGGAATGATCCTCATGCTCTTCTACCAATGCAAAATCTTTTGTTCCTTGAGAACACAACTCCTTTGCTTTTACAAATCCTGAACAGCAGTATGCTGAACACTCAGAAACAAAAACAAAATCCCCTACTAAATAAAAAATGCATTGCCAAGTAAAAACAATATTGGTCAAACCAATGTCACTACATTCCAGGTTAAGTTTTCAGACTACAAGAAGTCAAAAGCCAAAATAATATTTTTGCAGATGCAGCATTCCCCAGCATTGTTGGGGACACAAGATCACGCTCAGCTGTACAACTTGCAAACACATCTTACTCAGCACAGGAAAGCTACCAAACTAATTCAATTGTCTAAGTCAATAACATTTAAAATCTGGATTGAACAAACTATACATATATTTACAAAAAAAGCCCAGCACTCTGCAAATACCCCCCCAAAATCTCAGAAAGGCCCATAAATGTAAAAGATTTTATTTTTAAAATAAAATTAGGTATTAATTGGAGGGAAAAAAATCTTAAACTTGCAAATTATAAACCATTCCTTTAATATTCAGCAATGATATTTTTTAAAATGTTTTCTGAGTCACCAGTACTTTTTCTTTAATCAAAAAAAGGAACCCTAAATTTTTTAGCTTTTAGTTAAATCAAAGTAACAATTTGGCTGCAGTAGATGCTGCATAGAAAATCATTTCAGAATATAAGTTTGTGAGTGAATAATCCAACAACAGCAAAATGAAACCCCCAAAAACAACTGGAAAAGGACCACAAAAACTGGATTGCTTGCCTTTGAAACCTAAAATCAGAAAGATTAAAAAAAAAAAAAAAAGAACTTGGAAATCAAGGAAAGAATTAATACTATGTCTTATTGTTCTTGTGCAAATTCAGCATCATTCCCTCCCATTCTACCTGGGATGGACGCACATACATTTGCCAAGACAGACATAAAAACACACTGTATTGTTAAAATTCCCAACTGATGATTCCTTTGGAGCAAGAGATCAAGCCATGGCAGTCTTAAGATGTAAGAAGAAAGCAAAAAGTAGGAGAGAAATATGAGGTGACTCAGTAGGCAGGACTAGAAGCCTGAAACCCAGATGTTTGACAGCAAAAAGCATTTTGTGGGGAATGCTTTAAATATTCTCCCATCCTTAGGCTTCTCCAGCATTTCTGAGCATGACTTAGGTAGGAAAGACTCTCCCTAAAACTACTTGTAGAACTTGGTATTTAGACACTGCTGGCTGCAACCTGAAAATGAGCCACTCATGCAAATTCCCAACTCACTCTCACCCACCTGCAATCTCTGTTAACTCTCCCTTGCAGAAGCAAACCTGAGCAGTAATGAGCAGTAATGCGCTAATGAACGGAATAAAAAAATCTGGTTTTCCTTTCTGTTGTAGAGTGAGGATAAAAAGCACACTCCTGCTCCCTCATCCCATGCCAGAAGAGTTATAACCCCGTGAAAATCACTTGAGTTAAAGATAAGCTGGGAGCTTCAACTTTATATTCATTTTTATCAAATCCTCGAAACTGCTTCATGGGGTTTATTTTAATAGGTATTTCTACTAACAATAATAACACCCCTTATCTGTACTAAGGAAGAGAAAAAAAGCAGATTGCATCATAAATCTTAGTCATGCCACCTAATAATCTTCAAAATCATCCTTTTAACACGGATGGCACCTATTAAGTCAAAGCACTTTTATCCTGCTGGTTTAGGAATACAGTCTCATCCCAGCTCCCGTTATGAAAATGAAAGATTTTCAACTGCACTGGCAGCTGCAGAATCATAAAACCCTTCAAGGGGCTCTGAAGCTGAGCTGTAAGCACGGCACCCCTTATCTAAAATTAGGGAAAGGGGAATAAAAACTCTAGAATGCTATGTTTAACCCCCCAGCCCCTCAATGCAGGGCTTTGTCCCTTGTTTTTTTCTAATAAAAGAGTTTTAAGTGTCAGTTGCGATGTAATTTTATTTATTAAAAGCAGAAGAGTTATGGCAATGACTATGTCAAACCTCAACTACAAAAAGGAACATGTATTTGCAGTCTTTTTACATAAGCCACACTGATAAACATCATTTATTTCACAATTGCCTATGATATGCCATACAATGTACATTTATACATGTTTAAAGCAATTTTATTCCAAGAGATGTACATCTGATTTCAGTGGAGGGTATGTTTTCCAAGATGCATTAAGGTCTAACTAAATTTATTTTTTAAAAGAAGAAGAAGTGTAACTTATTGCAACAATGCAAACTATTATTGTCATAACAATGTAAAGTACCCATGGATTTAATACTACAAGTGCTCTATTCATCACGATCTCATTTGGCAATAGTGTCATTTCATAGTATTTTATTATCCAAACATTTCTCCAAGAGCAATGCCATCTCACAGAAGAGGTGCAAAAACAAGGGCACGTTCACTCCAAAGTGTCTGAATTGTAGTTCTTTATCAAATTCTTTGAAAATAAATACAGTCATTCCACTAGCATTTCATTCTTCTTCCAAACATGGTAATAGTAAGGACATAATGCTTTTCAGCTCTAAAGTATGGAATATAACATAAAGGCAGAGAAGATTATGATCTTCACAAGATGGAGGCAGGAAGTGACCTACTCAAGTCCCAAACTATGTCATGAACAGAGTGACAGAAGAGGTTTGGGATGTAAGTCCAGCCACTGGGCCACACTGCTGCTTCAGCTCTTAGATGCTACCAGCTTTATTTCCATTAACTATTTCTAATTAATGCACAATGAACTAATATCAAAATCTTCGCTGTAGTAGGGTGACTTATTAGGTCATAATAGGGTGTAATAGGTGATTTATGCAGGTTAACAGGTGATACGTGACACTATTATCTAAACTTTCAGTATATCGGTGGTTCCCTGTGAACTGACTTTCTCCCATGCCACAGCGTGAGATATTCAATATCCCTATCCCTGTAGGGTAGGGATTGCACTCACACCCATGCATAACCTTGGGAATCACCACTGATGCTCAGCGCTTGCCACAGCCAAACTACGAGTCACCCCAACCAGTGAAGGACCCTAAACACAAGGGAGCAGTTTAGGAGCCATTTTTCTACAGCAAACAGGTTGGTGGTATCTTTCTATTGCCTGCTTTACTGCCCAATGCAACACAGCAGTCCAGGTCCAAAGAGGGTCGTATGTCTCAAGTCATTCAAAAGAATGTTCCACCATCAGGGAGAAAAATCAGATCAAGACATTGATACCAACATGAATGCCAATACCTGAGTGTGAAAGCATGAACTCGCGGGTATCCTCTAAATGCACCTTTTTAAAATCCTGGGGTTTTCATAGTTTAGGCACTATGAACTACAGTGCTGGAACTATTAAACTGTATGTTCTTACCACCTTTCCTCCAGCTTTAAACACCCCCTGACATACATGACATGCACCTCATAGCTCAGACCATGCCACCCTCTCCTGCAAAACCCTCCATGAGGGTGTAGGTCCCCAGTCTCACCTTCAGGGACCTGAACCCTTCTCCCCACCCAAGTTTCCTCTCTTCTCCCTTCTTGCTGGCTGTTGTCATCCTTGCTGCTCTCCTGCACAGTGCCCTTCCCCACATCTCCCTCTCTCAGATCTTGCTGCTGTCATGGAGCCTAGCAACGTTAATCTGCCACTCATTTATCATCTTTCAAGCTCAGATATACAAATCCGCTTTCCTTTGTCCATTTGGATCATTGTTGATTCCGTTTTATGGTCTCGATTCCTCTTTTTCTAGTCCTTTGCTTATGGGCTGTTGTTTATTATTATTTTCCTATCTGGAAGTTAATCTCTCTGAAGCCAGAGTCCTTGCTGCTGCCTTGCTCCGTTCAGCATGAAGCGGGTGCTCTGTCAGGGCTTGATAAACCATTTGTCATTCAGGCAGCGGATAATGCGGCTGCACACATGTCCATTTTAAGCAGCATATACTAAAGCACTGAGAATAAAAGTGTTAAAATAGCACTGAAAGATTTATAAATATATGTGGATTTTTTTTTTCCTCCATGAGAAAGACAGGAGGCAGGAGTTGCTTTGCTGGGCCAGGCTTGAGGAGGTATTTAAAACCTGCACCTCCTTGTTGTTTCAACAAGGGTTTCGGTGACCCCGGGCTTCTGTAGAAACCCCCTTTTTTATATCTCCAAGTGGACAACAATAATTAAAAAGACACACTGAAAGTCAGGAATTCAAATTCTTTCTTGTCTTCCTGATCAATGCTATAAAGCTAATACTTTTCTTTGTTGTCCACCCTCTCCACTGGAGGTCGAGTTAGTGAATGGTTGGGAGAGGACAAGCATTACCGACCAAACTTAACTACAGCTACTTCTCCCTCTGCACGCTGGCAGCAGCAAGGGTGGTACTGGTAGCTTCCTGCAGGTTAAATAGAAACCTCCCTTTGACACAAATAATTCAGTTGTTCTCTGTATTCTTTGGACGTCACACTGCGTGTCATGTCACCGTCTGAGGAATTATTTTTACTTTCACACCATCTTATCTGCTGTCTGAGGTGGTCAATACTTATATGTTAAAAATCTCACTATACAAGGGAGACTTCAGAGAGAACATAAAGAGCTCCTTGCTTTAATTCCTGCTGTGCAAGAGAATTATGGCTCCATTTGGAGATATCAGAGGTGCCAAAAAAAGGGAACTTTCCAAAACATTTGTCAAAGACTTTCCTAGCAGCTCGGCCCAGGAGGAGCTGAAAAGAAACCATCCTCCCACCTGGGCTGTCGGCAACTGTCAGTCCAGCTAATAGGTTTTTAAGATAATTTTAAGAACATAAAAACCCAAACTAGAGGCAGCTAAAGCAAATTATGTTTTTTAAACCACACCTGTTCACTTTGTCACAGGTTGCGATAGCTATGGGTATCCATAGCCAGAAACTAGGATACAGAAGGATAAAACTTCATTCTCAGAGATTTCAGGAAGTTCATGGTGAGGAAACACTTCTCAAGACCCCAGGGAGAAAAAAAAAATCATAACAACTGTGTTCAGGTGTTATGAAGTTCTCCTTGACATTATCACCACAAGGCAGAAACCTTCCAAAACCAGGAGCTGTGAGGAAGGTGCCATGGGGTCCGGAAAATACAGAGACCAGCACGAGTTAGCAGGCATTTTTATACTGGCTGCTTTAATTTCACCAGGCAAGAGTCTGGGATTTCATCAAAACAAGATATGCAATACATTCAAGTCTTTTTTTTTTTTTAATTTTTAATAAAGTCTTGCCTTTGCTTTTCTCATTTTTCTTGTGACAATCTGAGACAAAATGACAAGGAGGTCCAAGAGTGTTTCTATGTGCTTCTAACAATTTACCTGAGGGAGTAAAACCGCAAATGCTTGAAACAGGTTTTACAGTTAATACATTAGAAGTAGTATAGAAAAAAATGACTTGAAAATAAACAACCTCCCACCCTTATTACTGCGTACAAGCTTACATGGACACTGAGATTTCAAAACCAAATTGGTCACGATTTTTTCTGTTTGAAAAGTGGATTTCTGCTATCTCAATACAGGCTATATTTATTCTAAAATTAAGGCCATCTGTACACAAACTTGTACAACTATAATTAAACTCATTTTTTGAAGTCCAGTTTAATTACTTTGGTGACAATGCTTGCATATCAGCTTTTAGTTTTATAACTAATTAAAAATGAAAAATTTACCTTTTAAAAAGTTCTTTCCTTGAAGTAATTTGCATTTACAACAGGCATCCAGTTAGTTTCTAGTATGAGTTAGCTATCTGCTTCTGCCATAGAAAGACACTAAAAATATCTGCTCTAAATGAAAATTAAACCATCCCTCAAACTACTCTTACAGGCCTTTTCATGGGATCATTAAATTATCCATTTTACTTTGTATCTGGGACATTCCTATATATTGCAACATACATCAGGGGCACCCACAGCCTTGGATGGCCACTCTAGTTGACATTTATATGAGACTGAAACCTAAACAATAAAGCAAATTAAGAAGTAAAATATAACGTATATCTCACTTAATTGTCCTTGCAGGTTTTACTGGACAACTGGACTATAAAACCCAATTTGATTAATTTTCTTCGAAATCTGAAGACAAATTCTAGTAATTTTTGGCAGTGCTCACAATAATATTTCTTTTCATAATAGAAGCTATGAGGTTGTGGAAGAACAGGGTTAGATTTGGTCTATGGAACTCGGATGCAGCTTTGGCTTGAACAAGTCTGCTCTCTCTGTATCATACCAGTGTATGTCACAGTTCCTTCCCTATGTGCATTAAAAATAAGACCTCATGCTACCACTGCACTGTGTCAATTATGTGTATTTTGTCCGAATGTTGTAAAAGTGGTCCTGCTATTTCTGATGTGCTGAAAGTGTTTTTTTGGTTTCTTCTCGTCAAAGTAATTTTATACTAATTTCTCAGTTAGTACTTCTGAAACCCAAGGTAGGAGAGAAATGCTGGAGAACAGGTCTAATGTATGCACATCAATTTTTAAACAGTTTTTTTATGTTCCCTGGGACGAAAGCACATGCAGCTTGGCTCACTTAGGAAAGTCACAACATCCCCCAAAGTCTCATTTCTCCAGCTACAGCTCGGGTTGTCTCACTGGAAATCTCAAACCTTATCAAGGTCAAGTGCTGCAAGGAAGGAGCCTGGTGATCTCTTCAAACGCCTGCTACAGGGATTATTTTCCCAGACTGTTTGCCCTCTCCATTCTCCACTGTATCAGCGTGTGCATCTTTACTCTCTGTGCCCTTTAGGACTGTTATCCCTCCCATGCTCTTGGTATGCTGACTCCCACCTTTGATCAGCAGTGTCAGCCCTCACCACTTCATCACAATGCTCCGTTGCCACTCATCTGTAGCCCACACTCTCTGCACATATTCACAGAACAGCTTCTCTGAGGGAAGAACAAAGCAAATCTCTCCCTCCTTTCAAAATATTTGGTGCCGCGCACAGAAAACGCGACCATTTAACACAGTGTGCTCTGGTTCCTGCTTATCCCTTGGAATAACTGCCTTGCTATGCTCCATCTCACTTGCCATCCTTGGCCATGCCCAGCCCTTCTTTCCTGCATTACACTTTGCACACAAGGATACTAGGAGGGAGGTTGAATGCTGGTTTCACCCCACGTGCACATACCACACCTCCTGACGAGGAGATCAGTCCATGACCCTGGCTTGGGGGATCTTCTGTACGATTAAGTAAACGAAATATATAATCAACTATATTCACTACTGATAGAAAAATGTTAAACAAGAGCAGGTGACACCTTTCTCCGACCCTTTTGTACAACATCATTACTTTTTTCTCTGGACACAGCATCCATTCTGGCAGCTGGAGTTTCAGCTACTCTAATTCCATCAGAAGCTGACTGAACAGCAGTACTCTCTGCTGCTCACCTAAAATTAACTTTGTGTTGCTCCACAGCATTATATCCTACCTCAGAAGTCCCTGTGTGTCTGTCATGAGACTCATCTTCAGAGTTTCCAAACCGTGCTGGGATGTCCCGCAAAAATAGAAAAGAAATAGGAGCTCTAGAGAGCTCAGGGGCCGTGGGACTGCAGTTCCTCCCATTGCAGGTCTGCTTGGCCCATCTTCAAAAGAAAGTAAAAATGAAAATAGTGGAGCAGGAACTCGCATGAAGTGCATGGAAGCTTGTCTGTCTCAGTACTACACTGTGGCACTCAAAACAAACTCAGATTTACTAAATAAATATAATATTAAGTTCTTATCTTTAAAATACTCTGGGACGTATACACACACATTTAAAGCATGATTCTAGGGTAACTACTGATTAGAAGTTTCGTTTCTGCATTTCACTCTGTTTGGAAAGAACACTACGCTGCTTCAATTCTATTCATAAGTGGTTTCAGTTTCTGTCTTTTATCCAATGGCACAGCTCTACAGTCATTAATTTTTAAAATATTTAATGTAGTTGAAGTGCCATAATATGGAAGAGGTTTCCAAACTGAAACAACAATTGTAAATATTTTCCTAAAGGAAACTGGAGGAGAGCTCTCCCTCAGTCAGAGAGGCATTTCTCTTGTATGTGGAAAAACTGCTGAAGTCCAAACAAAATATCTTCCATTGGCTCAATATTTCTATTTTGCTAAAAATTTGTTTTTAAAGCATGAGTGGGAAGAGGCACTTTCAATGATTAAATCCAAACTTGTAGGCCAAAATACTCAACAAGGCTTTTTCAATACTCCAGCACAGACATTTGTCTGCCTCCTCTGCTAAAGGAAGGCAGGCTCTGTTGGATTACCACAAAGGCATTGCTATGGAGTGAGAAAAATGGAGTTTCTCCATCCACAGCTTACACTATTCATGGAGAAGAGGTGAATCACCGCAGTTCCTGATGCATTCAGCAGATGCTGTGAGGGAATTATACTAAATATCACAGCATCTTTTACAGAAACCAAACTCCATACGTCTGGACACAGAAAAGCCTGAAATGCTGCCACATCACTAGAACGACCTATGACACATGGCAGTAGCTGTTAAACTCCAAATCCTTTATTTGATTAAGCCTTAAGAGTCACAGAATCACATACAACACAGAATTGCAGAGGCTGGAAGACCAGGTCACCTATAGCAGGCTGCCCAGGGCCACATGCAGTCAGGTTGGACTCCAAGGATGGAGGCTTGACAACCTCTCTGGGTATCCTGTTCCAGTGTTTGCCCCTCCTCATAGTAAAAGAGTTTTCTTCTAGGTTTAAATGGAATTTCTCATATTTCAGTTTGTGCCCACTGTCTCTTGTCCTGACACAAAGCATCAAAGAAAGGTTTGACTCTGTCCTCCTTACTGCCTCTATCTTACCACCTTGCTAAGACCCCTCCTGAGCCCTCTTTTCGCCAGGCTGAACAGTCCCAGCTCGCTCAGTCTCTCCTCAAACAAGAGATGCTCCAGGCCCTCAACTACTTCTGCCAGCTTTTGCTGGGCTTATTCCAGGAAGTCCACATCTCCTTTGCACTAGCGAGCTGAAGACTGGACCCAGCACCTCAGCAAGACCTCACCCAGGCTGAGCAGGAGGGAAGAATCACCTCAACCAACCTGCCAGCAATGCTTCTCAATGCAGCCCAGGTGGCTGTTGGCCACCTTTGCCCCAAAGGTACATTCCTGGCACGTGGTCACCTCAGGACGCCTAGGTCCTTCTCTGCAGAGTTGTTTTCCAGATGATCAGCCCCATCCTTTATGGCTGTGGTTACCTCCCCCCACTGGGGCAATGTGCAGTGAATTGTCAAGTTTTCAGGTCACCACACTGTCCATCTATCTTGCCTATACTTCATCAGCTGGTCTTTGAGGATGCCAAAACCATGTCCAGAACCACAACACCTGGGTGTTTGCAGGACAGTGCTTGTGCCTGGGTCCTGGTGTTGTTCAGTTTACTGTACAGATACAGCCCATGATGAGTGGACATAGTTCTGCTGTACCTCCCAGTGGAAATCACCCAAAATTAACATTTCAGCAGTAAAAGGAAGTTGCCAGTAAGATGGACCTGAAATTCAAAGGTTTCCTTTATGTTGAGAATATAAGAACAGCTGAGATTGGCTGCACTGCTCTCCAACAAGGGCTGACTCCGTTGCCTAAACGCAGGCATTTAGCACCATTTGAGACCCCCCAGGGTATATGAGACATCTTCACAGAGTCAGCAAGGCAAATATGACAACAGACCTACAGGAAACCCATACCCATCTGGCATGGCAAGCTGGAGGCACCACGGGAGACCCTGAGGCATCTTAAATGGCACTGGATGTCTATGCTGAGCCAACTGAATTGAGACCCAAGCATTCAGATTCAGAAACTCTTCTCATATATTTATTTCCAATGCTCTTATGCTTATAATATTTACAGGGTGACATTTTCAAGTTCCACCCTATGACCACATGGCTACAAACCAAAAAATCCCAGCTTTTATCAATGCATTTTTAGCACCAAGCCACATGAGTGAACAATAGCAACAAATACACAAAATATTGAGACTCAGTTTAAGCATCCTGAGCCAGGTCTTCCAACACATTCTGCCTGAACACGTTGACTAAAGTTATCACCAATATATTTCCCTTTAATCAGCTTTCTGTGGATTGCCTTTTGAGCAAGCACCGTGGGCTACCAGCAGGCCCAGTGGTCCACACTGCCAGTATCTGTGCCTTGTGATTTTCTCACTCATTCCCTTCAGGAGCAAACATCATGGAAACCTGTAACAAGATTAGAGCACTACATGTCAGGTGAGTAATAGTTATAAGCTCCATGACCTCGCACTTCAAGTTCATACACATCTCTGCATTTAGAAACCACGAGTCCACATTTGTTTTTGTTTTCTGCATTTTAAGTCAAAATAATTTCTCTGATGGAACGGATAATATAGTCTTGTAAAAAAAGGAGAGGTTGCACAGGAGAGATGAGAGGCAGAAGAGGAAGGTGAACAGGCTGCAAAAAGCAACACAGGCGATGCAGGATCCTCTGAAACTTGCCCCGCGCTTGAGGAAATACAATGCAGAATTACACCTTAAATAATACTGCAGGGCTTAGAGAAATCTTTTATCTGAGCTTGATTCAGAATGCTTCTTACGGAAGGGCTATGCTTTCCTCTGTAAAACATACACTAAATGCATTGCTCACAAATTATAGTATTTGGTTCTCAGTTGGATGAAAAGACTTTTTTTTACTACACTCCTGCCTAGAGACATTTTTCCCTCGCTCCACTCCCATCCCCCTCACAAACCCCATGCTTTCTTTTTAATGTAAACATTACTGGAAATTATTGCAGTACAGATTAACAACTATTAATTAAAAGTGAGGAAGATTTATTGCATCAGACAGTGCTGCTGTAACAGATCAAATAGCAGAAGGACATGGAGCACAATGTGCTGCAATTGGAGGCTTAATGCCTTTTAGATCACAGTCCTGTGTGTTTCATGGGTGTCAGATTGGGCTCGCACCCCACCATGAGTGGGTTCCTTGCTTGCATTCCAGCTATACCTGTAACATAAGACCGTGATTTATGAAGAGGGACCAGATAAAAACACAGTCTTACAAGGAGGTTGCAACAAAACATAGCCCAACTAATTCTGAAGCTATTTTCTGTCCTTGTGTTCACTCTTACACTTGGTGTTAAAAGGCTTTAGAGCCGATGGTTTCATTGCTGCGGATTTCTCCGCAGCGTGATCCACCCTCTGCTGTGGAGAGCTAAGGAAGATTTACTTTGAGCTCAAGTGACAGATACTCCTAGACCAAAAGCATGGGGCTTTGGAGTTGTGGCCCCAGTGTCGCTGTGCATTTGCAAATAGCTCTGGGCGCGGTAATGAGATGCCACAGGCTGGTGAGGCTCTTTACTGTGTTGTTTCTGCAAAACTACTGCAAGATCTATCAAGATGTTTTAAGCAGCTCCTATCCGTGCAAACATACAGGAGTGCTGGCACCTAAAGCCAGCTGTCTCTTGGCAATGGGCAGAGGGTACCTCACCAGGAGGAGTGCTGTACCACCTCGGTGAGATCTGTACACAAAACCTCAGGAACAATCATCAAACTCCATCTACAGCTAGAACATGCAGCACAAAACAAAAATCCCCAGATTAGGTATTTATTAATCAACCAAACAGGAATTCAGATGATGCGAGGATCCCAATTATATATCATGTCGAGAAGCAATAAGCCACATGGAAAAAATCAATTTCCGAGATTAATAAAATGATCAATCCTGGTCATTAGCAGCAGTTACTTCTCTAAGACAGATACTGAACTGAGACCAAACACGTTACCCGAATGGTTACCTATCAACCATGAAATGGGAACAACCTATTTATTGTTGATTCGGCTCAGATCTGAGGCTAATGATCTGGGGGGGGTGGGTAAAGACTTATCAATCTTATGATGAGTTCATCGAGCCATTCTTTCACAGTCATGGGGGGGGGAAACCCTATTTCTGTTCCTAACAAAAAGCAACAGAAGACATTTCCTACAGCTGATTTGTTATCTGCTCTTTTCTCCCTGAGTAACGCCAAGTGCTGGGAAGTCAGGACCTGTTTCCAACCTGTGTGCTCACATACTTACTGCAGTGACAACTCCAAAGCTCCTTTTCAAAGTGTAAGAAAATGTCTGCACATATGCGAGGCAAAGAGTTATTAATTCTTCACAGCTTCAGCTTCGCTATTTTAAAGCTCACACCAGCTTCAAGCTTGGGCATGCTGATGGCAAATGAGAGTTACATTCCTAATTATCTTCTTCCTTACAAAAATAAATAAAAATTTACAGATTCGGGGCTATGTATGCACAAAAAAGATACTGCTATTAGAGATGGGAAGGCTGTGCTAGAACACCCCTAGGCAATCAAAACAATTCCTTTCTCAACCCCCTCTCCTCCTTCCAAAGACCTTCCCATTTATAGCCTGTCACTTACAGACACACTTCCAGCATTTAAAAATACTCCCGGTGTTTGTGGAACCATTTTCCAGAACAAAACGTTATCATTCATCAGGAGCAGAGCTGTTTGCAGTGTGAACAATTCGCTTTCGTTAAGTACCATATGGCTGCCCGTAGGAAAATGCCAACATGTTTCAACTCTACAGCTGGGCCACGGTTCCTTTATTCATGGTGCAGATGGTTGTAATTGACACCACTACTAAAACAGGTCTCGAGCACTTCTGTAGGATCATTAGAGTAATTAGTTATTAAATACAGTTACCATTTTTAGAAAGAAGGTTTTAAGACTTGGCATGTAAAATGCAATATTTTGTTATAATGAAAGAGGCAGGCTAAATGTTACAGGGAGGGGTAAAGCTTACGTGATCCTTTTTAGTATTTTATCCAAGAGGGTATGGAAATAGCTAGAGCAAAGTGAAGCACACAAAATTATTTGCTAAGGAAATCAGCTGAAACCAGGAGTACTCTTAAATAACCTTCTAGCACAACTGCATACTAAACTTTGCAGAAAATGAACCCAAAATTCCAGAAGGGGGGTAAAGTGAAACTTCACCTATCACCAAATTTCACCACTAAAGCCAACCTTAAATGCAGAATGTTAACATTTTTGTTAAGTATGGAAAAGATGACTATTGATTCCATATCCTTGATACTCTGGTACTATTTTCAGGATTACAATCTAAACACATGGTTTATTTTAATGGAGTTGCAGGGTCAAATTAATACATAGTATTATATATATCAGGGTTGCAACTCGGGCTGTGTAGCAAGACAAGATTGGCTAAAGCAGCTTTTACTTGTAGACCAGCAAAGAAAACCCCTGGTAATAAAAACTGGGTTCGGTTTTTAATAAGATGTTTGGGTAAAGCCTCACAATAAAGCTCAGTGGGAAATGCTATCATCAGAGTCACAAAGTCACATCTCAAAACTCAGAACTCCAGCAAGGAGACGTGCAGCCTTAAGCAGCAGAATTATACATGGCTTCTGAGTGCTGCTGGTCTTCAGAGATGAGAGGAGTCAGAACAAGCAGGCTACAATAGCAAAACTGCTACTGGTAATTGCAGTAGCTTCTACTCCAACAAAAACTCAAGTTTTTCATTATAAACTGAGTACTTGGTGCTCCAGACTCTATTTTAAACATTCATTTCAGGCATTAAATCTGGTAAGGATTCTAAGACATAACCCAGTATTTTCTTTCATGGTGGATGAAAGTAATCTAGAATTCAGGGACCCAACCGTAGTCTACAAAAGATACTGAAAAAATAGCATTGACAAATCACAGTATAAACCTCCTCTGAACAGAATTGGGTTAGAAATCACAAAACAACTTCTAACCACAGGACAGGAGAAGAGGGGAATAGCTTTCCAACAGCAGTTTTAAGCTAAAGGGTTTCACAGGGGAGCACAGTAAGTTTACGACACGGCTGTATCTCTCAGCTGAGACTTGGAGACTTAGGAGCTCTCCACTGATTTCAAGTTCTCAAGCATTTCATGTCTCAAATTAGATTTGGTTAAAACACATTACATACAACCTTCATAATGAATATCAGAAAGCATTTATATAGCACAGCAGACAATACAGCTATTTGCAAAGAAAAATAGATGCCGTTAAAGCGAAGTTATTTATCTCAGGTGGCTTCTGTTGTGTGCTTACTGCTGAACCACGTTTTTATGACTCTTCTTCAGATGAGCTGTGGAGCAGAGATCCCGAACACCACAGTGAGGCTGATGGCAACTATCCCTGGAGCAGCAGCACTCACTCCAGCTATCCCGGACAAATTTATCTTCTGAAGATAACCTCCCTTCCACCTTCATTCCGCACAGAGGTTCAATTAAAGGTGGGGTTCTTCTGGTGCCCGCCCTACAGAGTCCCGTAGGGTGGCTGGGTGCTGCTCCAGGGAATGCCACACTGCTCCTCCATAGGACCTCCATGTCTGTCATGCCATGCTGCTGAGCTGCATAATTGCCACCTATACAACTCATACCATTTGTGCACATTTTTCTTAAAGTTATACATTCCCTTATTAAAAATCGCTAATTTTTTTTTGTGTGTCTTTGCATAAAAAGGACTTTAAAATGTAGATTTTCAGCTTTGCATATTAAACTTTTTTAGTAAGTCTCAATTCCCCAAGCAGAAAATTATGGCAGGATTTTTAGCATAAACATATATTTCTCACATGCAGGAGCTGAATTGCCTGATGTAAGAAATATCAATTCTGGGTATTCTACTATTTACTTGGAAGCTATTATGTGTTTTTCAAAGTTTCTAGCAACTTTCTATCAACTAGATCTCAAGAGTTTATATGGTTATGATAATCAATATTAAACAGAGCTATCGTGGTAGGAGAATTCTAATACTCAAGCTACCCTTCTTTCCCTTAGAAGAGGCTGGGGAAATCAATACTCCATCGCTAAAGAAGGGGTTATCATAAATTACCAACTGAGCATTAGATTTCTATGCAATGTTGCAGTTTTGCGGTTGAATAAATCCTTCAGTAGATAGGAAAAGCATAAAGAATTAGTAAAACCAGTACTGCTGTCTCTATTATAAAACAGAAAAAATAAATCAAAAAGTACTCACCAAATAAAATCTGCAAATGCACAGAAAACCTCCCTTGTAAATGACAGACTCAAGAAACACAATGTTATCGAGAAGGAGGTTAACAAGGGAGTAGACCAGCATCTCTAAAGACAAGTCTTTAATCTATTGAAAGATTCAATAGGAAGACAAAAGCAAAATTAAAACCAAGACAGAAATAGTTAATACATATTAAATACCGGTTGTTTTCATGTAGTAATTAATCACTGGGAAAAAAACCATAAGGATGGTGTGGACTTTTGATCGCTCAGAATTTGTAAACCAGACAAGTTAACGTCTTAAAAGATCTGCTATAGCTCAGACAGAAATTAAGGGTTTGAGGCAGAGATTACCAGGAAAGTACATTAGACTTTCTAATCATTAGGATGTTGATTAGGTTTGTGCTTTGGGATTTGGATCAGGCCCTCAAAAATAGATTGTGAGGCATTTTGTTGTTATTGGGGGTTTGGGGTTGGTTTTTCTTTTTACTCTTTATTAGTCCTATTGGGAAGTTAATGCAGAAACTTGCTAAAATGCTGCTTTCAAATCCAATCTCCCATTTCCAGTCTGAACTTTACTAAGGATACATTTATACTCATTTGTGCACCAATAACACAAACTTAATTACCACGGTGCAAAAATAACTGAGATAAAGACATAAAACAAGCCAAGGTGTAAGCTGGAATTTCAATGGTTTATTAAAGGATGGAGATGGTAACCAGACCTATTGACCTGAGAGCCCTTCCCAGCCTAGCATTGCCAAGCATTACAGCCTGAAAACTTCATGGAGACCTTCAGCATCTCTCTGCTCTCTCAAAATTATGTCTACTCTATGAGACACAAAGCAGTGAGGCGTATTCACCTCTGCATGTTCAGGTTCTTGAGGTATAATTGACAATTAGACTACCTGCAGAACAGTCCTCAGGCCATGGAGAGGGAGATTAGAAGGGGAAGGAAAAAGATTATGTCTCAAGCAAGCAAGTCAGTATTGGAAATAACAAGGAAGGAGCTCAGATGAAAACCCTTGTTACCTGAAGATTCAAACCTTACTATTCTGACATTATTAATTCCAAATCTGAGGTGTAATTGACTCCCAAGAAATGCAACTTTCTAACTGATTATGGAGTGAACAGAGCTCGAAATCAGCACAGAACTCAAAGTGTTAACACAAAAAAAAGCCAACTAAAAAAAAAATAAATAGTACCATTGTGGCCCCTTTATAATGTCAGAAGGAAGTTGTTAAGCTGTCATTCCACAGATGTTCATCCACACATATACAAGAATACAAACAAATCTCATGGGATCCCTAACTTCATGTGTGGCATACATAAACGTAAAAAATTCTTCCATCATCACACATTTCCCCTTCCTCCTGCTGTGATAACAACATGGGAAATAAAAGCACGCCAATTCCCAAAAAAGGATTAATCGAGCTCAGAAAACACGGACTAGCCTATGAAAGAGCTTATGAAAAGGCATGACCAACCTGGAAATGGACAAGAAAAACTACATTGAAATTACAGAGGAAAAAAATACTGACTTATACTGAGTACTGCAATTATTCTTAAATACTAAAGGTCTGCAGATTCACATCTGTTCTGATGGATTTTTCTTTGTCTTTAAAAAAAGCGAATAACAACAATTTTACTATATAATTATCTTCTTTCCCTTCAGCAAACGTTGATTTTTTTTAATTGTAGGTAAAACGACAAAGCTCAGCCATTTAGGCAAAACAGCTTAGAATTAATTTTCCTAGTTTAAAACACTAGGAAACCGTAATAAACTTCTCTGTAAAACTTTCTGGAGACCAACATCTCTTTGTTCCCATTGACAGTACTGCAAATATCATCGTGGAAAGAGAACGCTTCTCATCATACTCAGGACACAAGTAGTAAAATCCAGGAGAATTTCTCATGAGAAAAAGTTTGGAAGCAGTATTTTTTTACTTTTTAATGTAGGAAATTAAGGAGGACAGTTGGAAATCCTATCTCCAAATTCAGCCATTTCATCAAGCTATGTGGTTGCTCAATGACAGCAGACTGCAAGGCTACGTCCTTGAATTACTTCAGCCATCCTGTTGTAAAAATCCCTATTTCTAGATAGCACAAGATGCTCTCATCGGTGAAATAGAAAAGCCGTAGCTGGAAAAAAATCCCTGTAGGAAGATTTGAGAAAAGACTGTAACAACAGTTGACCGGAAAACAAGAAATGTATTTTGATGAAGAAAAATCCCCATTCCTGGGATCAAAAAGCAGCCGAACCTCAAACCTGATTGCTTCTTTGGTTTACATATTCCCACTGTGTTGCTCCATGTCATTTTGATCTGGTACAAATTTTGCACTGCCTCTCCTTAGGAGTTTATTAACTTGAAATCCCATAGCAGTTGGGGCTGTATGAATAATAGGGTTTAGAGACAAAAGTGTTGGCTAACCAAAACAAAACATAAAGCATAAAGCAAAAGAATGTTTTCTTTTTTAGAAGAAAATATTTGGTTTGGGCTCAGTTTTAGTAAAAGTAGACATGCTCCTGGACAACTGCACCTTTTCTCGGGTGGGTCCTTCCCAGATTTCTGTTTTGGAAGCATCTCTGCTCTGTGTAAAGGTGGCTGAACAGACAGCAGCACCACCAATGGCCCTAATCTTGAGGCAGAGAAGTGTCTCATTAGCTCCCACTCCATAAATGCAGAAATGCTGTGTGGAAACTGGAGTATTTTTACCAGCAGGGATTGACAGGGGCTGTCTGGTGCTCACAGTTCTCTGTGAGAGGTGTGAGATCTCCCTTCACATCCCGTTACAGACCCACACAGAGCAACCACCTCCATCTGGCTGCTTCAGGATTTTTTTATGAATGGCACTGAAACTGTCCTTTTGTCAGAGATTTTAGTCAACCCAGTGGTGTCGACAGTAACCACAGCAAAGTCTAGAGGTGTGACACCAGTGTCTTGGTTTAACCCCAGCTGGCAACACAGCCCCACACAGCCACCCACTCACTCCACACAGTGGGATGGGGGAGAGAATCAGAAGGGTAAAAGTGAGAAAACTCAGGAGTTGAGATAAAGACAGTTTACTAGGGAAAGTAAAAGCCATGCACACAAGCAAAACAAAATAAGGAATTCATTCACCGCTTCCCATGGGCAGGCAGGTGTTCAGCCATCCCCAGGAGAGGGTTCAGCCGGGCTCCGTCATGTGTAACAGTGACTTGGGGAAGACAAACCTCATCACTCTGAACATTCCCTCCTTCCTTCTTCTTTCCCTCAGCTTTATATCCTGAACATGACACCCTGTGATCTGGGATATCCCTTGGGTCAGCTGGGGTCAGCTGTCCTGGCTATGTCCCCCCTCCAATCCTTGTGCACCCCCACCCTTCTCACTGGTGGGCTGTGGCACTGAAATGGCCTTGACTCTGTGCAAGCACTGATCAGCAATAAAAAAAAAACACGCCTGTGTTATCAACACTGCTTTCAGCACAAATATAACGCAGCCCCATACCAGATACTGCGAAGAAAATTAACTCTACCCCAGCCCAAATCAGGACAGCCAGGCAAGAAGCATTGCCCTGCTCTGTAGCATGAAAATCAAATTCGTAGCCTCCCTCCTCGCAACAAGAGCACAGAGCTGTGAGCTCAGCATACCCTCACAGCAGGCAGAAAAGCTGAACATCCAACCAGCCCAAAATCTCTAACCAAAGCTAATAAGGCCAGGAGAAACTCTGACATGGGGATGGTACTAGTGTCCAAGCTTTTAGTAATAGTCTTGTCGACTGAGATGCTCACATCAGAAAGGGACCAGGTGAATTTGACTTGGTGAAAGATTGGACTACAGAGGAGAAAAACTTTTCTTAGTGGCTCGAAAGGCTGAGGTAGGCTTGACTAAAAGCTGTGCATTTTTTCAAGTCTTGTGATAAAATAAAAAACCTGCTGGTCCCTGTCAAACCTGCAAAAGTAGTGAAAAGAGGAAAAAATCCTCCACACTGAGAAAGGAGACTGGATACTGCAGTCCTGCTGTAATATTGCCTAAAGCTATTTGGAAGTTACAATTGTAACTAATCAATGACTGCAAACAACTTTCTCCTTAATAAGAACTATGAGCTCAGGAGAGCTAAAAATAATGTTCAGATATTTCTAATCTGAATTTTCACTTTAAAAGGCCATTACCAAAAGTCAGCACCACATAGACCAGAGAAAAATCTTCACATGGTCTAACAACTTGATGAGTCTTTTAACGAATGACCAAGTCTCCAGTTCACTAGAAATTAAATCTTCCTCTTAATGTTTGGCTTTTCTTGAAGCGGTGGAGATGAGAATGAAAATAACAATGGGGGGGGGAAGCAGAGCAAGAAAGTGTCTGGGAAAGATGAGGAAGAAAAAGACTACTGGATTGTTCCCTCCTTTTAATTCACAGTTAAGTATTTATAGATGCTAAGGGTCACTGGTAGTCTCACTAGTAAACAACAGCAGGTGGTTGAAATTGTACATCTAGAATTTCATTCATTTTACTGCTGACAAATAAACTCAGTGAATCAATGTCAATGTAATACAGTGTCTGCACAGAAATATGAAAAGAAAGTTTACAAAAAATAACCTTCATGAATTACAAAGGGAAAATGCCATTATGACCATATCTGACTCCATCTATGTCACCTGGATTTAAGCCCTTCTATATTTAAAGACCTTCTGGCTTTCTGGTGGAGTTTTCTACATTGCAGTTGGGTTTATTTTAAAGCAATCACAAAACTGTATGTATTTCTGCCTCTATTTTTTCTACAAGAATTAAATCAACATTGCTGACTATTCCCTCTTTGCTTACTCACTGCTATTCCTAATAGCCCATGCTCATGACCTCATCGTCTCCCTCACACCCAAATTAGCAGCACCACGTTATCTGATAGGGAATCTCATGTTTCACTATTTAATAGGTTTGTGCTCATTATCCACTACAGCAACTTGCAGTAAGGCCCCATCCACAGTGACAGTCCCTTCTTGAAGCACTCAGCCTCTCAAGAGTGAGTAAAACCCCTGTAACGTATATCTGAAGCACAAATATGTGAGTAAGCAAGCAGTAAGCCTGGTGTCTGCCCTTACTACCATGCAGACAGCTAAAGCATGTGAAGATGGTGATTTAACAAATACAGGATGCCTTACTCTGATGCTGATGTTCATGGAGGTTTCTAAAAATGACCTAAAGCTTAAAGCACTTGTTTGGAGATGCAGGAGAAAAATAACCACTGGAAAGACCAACTCCAATGTAATTTTCTTGTCAGAGTTGGTTTTTTTATATGTATGTCTGTGTGTATGACACAAGTAAAACTAAAAATAAACAATAATATTTATAGACTTATTTATAGAGTTTGAAATGGCTATTAAAAAGCAGAAAGCTCCTTTGTGTGGCTGTATCACCACATCCATGAGAAGCAGCAGAGTGAGTCTGACCACCACTCAGACCCTCACTTAGCTCAGGGAAATATGATCCAGGATCTTGCCTGAGATTCTGGATTTTGCCTGCCCATTACAGAAGGTTTTCATCTGAAAGCAGCTTCCCTGCATCAAGTCACAGCACTTCATGGTAGTACAGAATCTATCTCTAAAATGTTGAGCAAATGGATACTTCCCTTCCACAGGGAAAAAAAAAAAGGTGCTTCTGTGTAGGTGAATAAAGGTCAGGTTTGGACCTTTAAGATGTGAAGTCCTGCAGAGCACTAAAAAGGTTTCTTGGGATGCCCAGACCAACCCATTCTGTGCCCATCCCATCCCACTTGTTCAAGGCTGCCACACACGTGGTTTGGCAGGAGGCAGAGCACTAACAGAAAACTTGGCACGAGGAAAACCTCATGAGAAAGAGGCACAACAGCATGGTGTCATACATCCCCAGCAGCTCTGACCTCTCTGCATTGCTTCTCAGAGGAGCAATGATGCCCTGACTTACTTTTAAACACACCAGCTTCTGGAAAAGTCTGGCATCATTTTCCTATCCTCTCACGCAAGTTACTTTTTGGATGTGAATTCTTTTTTTCTTGCTTTGCTGTTATCCTGCCCTTCCCAGAGCTTACACCTAAAGACAGGAAAGCAAGGTTTGCCTGTCCCCATACTCACACTGCTCTGCTCAAGCAAGTGGGCACAGATATATTGGTTTTACACATGCACAGCTAGAGTGGTGCAGGGGTTAGACCTGTTGGCTTGGGCCATGCCTCTAGCCT
>NW_016690219.1:2244437-2302636 GCF_001604755.1 Lepidothrix coronata | reverse complement strand
CATAAATCTGGCAGAGTGGGAACAGGTAGGGAACAACAACATTGCTGCTGGGCTCCCTGTGGCTGTGGCACAGCAATCCTACCTGTACCACCAGGTGACTCTGGGAACAGCAATGGACCGACCACTCCATCCCATACAGGCATTGCTGCCCCACAGGACCCACTCTCCTGTGCACCAGCATCCTCCTCTCTGCCAAGAGGGAGAACCGGTCCAGCTTGCACCAAGCAAACCCTGGGGCTTCCCCTTATTCCCAAGCAGCAAGAGCACTGTAAAATCAGGCCGTGGGCAGAGGCAAACAGCAGTGAGCTGCAAGGCTGCACAGCTGTGCTACAGCCATATGGCGACTGGTCCCCAGCGCAGAGCAGGCAGCAGGACCTGACAGCACAGAGAGCATCAGCGTCACGCTGCAGATTATTCCCTGGCTCGCAGGATTTCAGGCCACTAGACCACGCTGCATCTGGTATTACTAAGCTGCTCCTGAGCTGGCCTGAGGTCAGACAGCACACCGGCTTCTCAGCCAGCCCAGAGGAAAGCAGCAACCAGCATGGAGCAAGCACCAGTTCTGCACCACACCCAGAGCAGTGCCTTCCCAAAGCATCACCTAAATTAAGAGACCAAGGGCAAAACCTCAAAAACCACTCTTGAGTAGCCGGGTGTGAGTACGGAAACAGAGCCAGTGCTGAGCAATCGCTACCTGGCCCAAATATTGCAACTACTTTTTGAAAGCATACACATAAAATAAATAAACTAACGGGATTCTCAGTCCTTCCTTTCTCCCTTTCCCCTGTTCAAAAAGAAGCCCCAAGTTAGGGACCAGCACTGTCCACACAGCAGCTTTAAATTCAGGGCATTAGGCCGCTCATAGAAAATGTGGTATAGATATATTTTTAAGAGAATGGTGCCATTTTTTGATCACACAAACTTGATGAAGACACAGACCTGCTGCACAGTGATTCAAAACATACTTCGTGAGATTCTAGTGCATGTGCCAGAAGTCTGCTGTTTATGCATGGGGTGTTCAGCTGGACTTGTAATTTTACCTTAATAGCTTTATTGAGACACAAGAATCAGATGAAAACCTGGGACCTTCTTTATATATTCTCTCCCTGTGATGTAAGAAAAACCAACATTCCCATATTTCCTGTTAAGAATTAAAAATAGAGCTGACTCAGCATGGTGGGTTTTATAGAATCAGCCATGGGCAGGGACACCTTCCACTAGATCAGATACTCAAAGCCCCATCCAGCCTGTCCACTAACACTTTCCTCACAGCAATGGTACTGCCCTGGTCTGACACAGTCCTGTGGATCAGACATGCACAATAGATGGGACAGCATATATGAACAACACTGATGAGGTTTATTCAAATGTAAAAAATTCTGAATTGCATGACTTTTCCTGTATTTTACTTCAAGAAGCAAAATTCTAATGCAAATCCCCATTTTCATGCTTTCAAACACATCATCGGTTGCACTGATGTGCTACAGCTGCCTCTGGACCACAGGACAATACCTGGTGTCACTATGGGTCCCCAGTGGGCACCCACCATCGAGGTCCTTGCTATTTTGCATGGAAAATATGGCACACGAGTGATGGTGAACATCGTGACAAGCCACTTCTAGGCATTGTATGCCAAAGCTAAGAAATGCTACTAAATCCAACAAAATAGAGAGTGCCCAGACAGCTCACTATCCATCTAACTCACATGTCTGTTGGCAGCAGACTGGGGACTGTCACTCAGAGGACCAACCCTGACAGTGGTACTGTTCAACTAGAATCTGCTGCATCTGGTGAAGAGCAGTATTCTGTATCACTTGTACACCACTTCCATTTGGGGAAAAATTCAGGCATTTTCTGTTTTGCAATTCTATTATGTTCACAATTCTGCCATATGCACATTACTTATTTATTGGTTTATTTATTTAGAAGGAATAGCATGAGCTGGAAGCTCTGTGACCTGTGTCCTCCCTCCGGAGAAATACCCATCACAGTCTCCGGTGTGCTGTTCCTGGCTAAGCTGAAAGACTGTAATTCATCCCTACTTTTCTTGACCTTTCTGCCACTTTACTGCCTCTGATATTTTCCTCTGCCTCTCTTGCTTTCACTCCCAGGGTTGCTTTTTCAGCACCTTTTCAAAGAGAGATGAGCAGGGGAGGCTCTTCAGAGGCAGAATCCAGGGGGACCAGAGGGGACCAAGAGTGGATCGCAGGCCACCAGGGCTTGTGTGTGAGCCCATGGGCTCAGAGTTTCCATATGATTAGAGAGGGGATGTCTGTAGCCACAGGAATGGAGTATGGCATTGCTCCTGCATATGCAATTCCCAGCCTGTATGCATAGAAGCCAGGTGTGTGCTTCAACTCACACTAAGAAGAGCTCAAGGACTCTCATTTTTTATTTCCCACTGTGCCTAACCCCAGCAGGGCGAGTGCTGACTTCTCATGTTTACAAGGGAAAAGAGACAACAGAAATACAAATGGCCACTTGTGGGATGCTTCAAAGCTACCAGACTCTGCTTTTATATGGAAAACACAAAAAAAGGAAGACAGGTTGTAAGAGGACAGTATGTAGAAGGTAGCAAAACCAGAAGAAGGGAAAGAAAGGTAAAAAAATGTTGGGAAAAGTTGGCAAAGAGCAAAATGAACAACAGCTTGGTGGAATACCCAATGAATCTGTCAGACCATGAATTTGGAAGTCGCTGAAAGTGCAGGACTGCATGTGATGAGAAAGTAAATTTGTTGTTAGAAGTGGCTACCAAGGAGGTGAAAAGCAGGAAACCAGTGGGAAATCTCCAGCTTGTGCCTCACAGCTTCACAGCAACAGGGTAGTAGGAGAGGAAAAAGGGGAAGCTCCCATTTAAGGATGGCTGTGAAGGGAAGGTACGTCAAGCAAATATGAGAAAAGTAGACTGGGGTGTTTAAGTCATGGAATATGCAGGAAAGAAACCTACAGCATGGAATAAAACAGTGATCAGAGAAGGAGATCAGAAAAGAAAGAGTGATAAAACACCCAGCTCCAAGATGTGGCCAGTTTCAAAGAAGAGAAAATTCATTATGGTTTGGAGGTCAGGTCAAGGACAAAGGCAAGACCAGAAGAAAACCGTGAAGAAATGGCATAAGGAAAAATGAGCAGAAAGTCATCAGGGAAAGTGGTGCCAATGGACAAAGAAAATGAGAGGCAAGAGGAACCAAGTATGGTGCTGGGGAGAAGGAGAAACAGGATGCTGAAGCAAGGAGCAGTAAGAGCTGCTGAATGAGTAAGAGATTGAGAAAAACAGATGCTCACCGGCATCTGCAGGCAGCACAAACCTCAGCCTGTGCCGGAGAAACATTTAATTGTTCCAGAACAGAGAATTTCTTCTGGTACCTGATACGATTTCCTCCCTTTCTGAATACAGAATAAATGCACTTTTAAATGGGATTTAAACCTACCAGTAGCAAGTGTTAATATTTATATAACTAAGTGGCCTTAAGCCAATGGAAAAACTATACACCGAAAAATGTGTGATTATCTGATATTTGATAAAGGTATTAGAGATCACCAAGTTTTTAAAATTACTTCATGTCATTAAGTAATGATTCTTTCAAAAGCAATGAAGAGCAGGCATTAGCTGAGGGCAATAATTAGCATGGCCATCTTTGAAGTATAAAAAAATTCCTGTGGTCCACCTTCCAGAACTGGCTGTGGGTACTTCCAGACTAACCTGCTCACAGGCAGCAGCTCCAGTGGCAATTGGCAAGCGCACAGCAAAACCCAGCCAGGCTCATTGGAAGGTGGACAAGCAGCAAGCCTGCTGTTAGTTCTCATAAGACACTGCATTTCCCAAAATGCCTGTATTGTCCAAGAACTTTGAAGACCAAGATCTAGAGCAAATTGCTACAGTAGCAATACGAGCGTGCAAGTCTAAGGGAACAAGAGGAAAACTATCCATCTTCCTTAGCTTCTAGGAAAATAAAATAAAAAGATAAATTTCAGCAAAGGAAAAGAAAGACTGAGGATACAGATAGAATATGTGACAAAAATCTTGCCATAAAAACTTTTTTGTTTTGCTAGTAAGTTTTTTACTTTTTTTAAAATTTCTTAATAATAGATATGATTTAGATGAAAAGGCTGTCAACTTGCCTTTGGATATTCCTCTTGTCTACTGAGTAAACTCAAGCCCATCCATGCATACACTCCCAAAGATGTTTTGCAGGAGGAGAAGTGTGAAGTGCTTTGCCCAGAGGGACTGGGGCTCCATCTCCAAGCCAGAACCCCTGGCTGTGGCGTTGTGTTTCCCTGTCACAGCGCTCTGCTCTGCTAGCAGCTGAGTATAATGCACTAAAATCCTAATCTCTAAAGCACTGTGTGCCAGTGCTTCGGAGATCAGCATTTCAGTCAGTTTTACTTTGCTGCTGCCATTGCACACAAGAGAGTGGCACAGCAGGGGAAAAGCAACACAATGTGCAGCCATGAAGAGGCACGCTCGGCTGGGAGAGGTGGGGGGCAAGACCATGGTAATGCAATAAAAAGGCATAGGGAAAATAAAAGAAAGAAACGGGGGGAAATAGGACTATTGCGCATGAATAGGAACCTTGGGCCCCCTCCTTCCCAGCAGCCCTAACAGCAGGATGTCTCCAGCCTCAATAAATCCGCCTTTTTCTCAGCAAAGCCTTGAGTGACCGGCAGGGGTTTTTTTTTGGTTGTTTTTTTTTTTTTCCTACTTCTTTCCCTGAAAACCTAGAGATTAGGAAATCTCTGCTACAACCCGTCTGTGCATTCAAGTATCTGTGAATATTTTAGGATTACTCCCTCCTGCCTCTACCGTGGGCTTTAAAATTAAAAATGAAATGATACTTCATGGCCTGGAAGAGCTGAAATCTGATCCTGTATTGTGTGAGTGGAGGCTACACTGTTGTCTAGACCCAGTCTGGCACAGTGCACATGGGGACAGGAGCACTCAACTGACTGAGCAGAACGCTTCCAACTTCAAGGCACAATGGTCACAGCTAAACGAAAAAACCCAACATCTCAAAATAATAAACCAAGTGCTATAACCAAACACTAAAATAGCCAGAAGGATCAAAATCAACTGGTCAGTAATTTCAATATTACAGAGTTCATGGCATATTAACTATTGAAAACCACTTGGGGCAAAGCGTCGTTGCTATCAATCAGAAGAGAAGAGCAATTTAAGAAAGTCTTTAAGGCTGTCGACTTTGACAGCACCTTAATGTCTTTGCTAAACCAGCACGGGCAAGCCATGCCACCAAAATCTACTTCACGGTGCCTATGTCAGGCTAGAGTACCGTTACATGGGATTAGTGTAACACACTGATAATGCTCTTTGGAATGAAAGCTGATTGAACTTTGTCCCTTAAGAGCGTTTAGACAGTCTAGTGGTCTGCTAACCCACATGGGCTTGCCCATGGCTCTTCCTCTACAAACAGGCAGAGAGCATCTCGGTCTTCTGAGCTTCTTCCGCAAACTCCTTCTCATCCTCACTTATCTGTCATGTAGGTAGGAAAATACTCATCATCCTCACCCCAGAAACCATTTAGTCACTGAGCTAAGAGTCGCTGTGTAAATTCTGTATCAGTCGAATTTTGAGCCATGCTGCAGAAGGGGAAGCTTATGTTACCTTTTAGGTTGGGATGTTCGGACAGATAGGCTCTTGCAGATTTAGTGTCTGTGGTTTAAAATGTTATTGCTCTGGCCTTCTGCAAAGGTTACTGTTCTCACATCAACAGCAGCCAAATGGGATGTGTGTCTCTGCCCCAGAAACCACAGCAACTGCTGGCAAAGGTGGGCTTGAATTAATGTATCAACTACAGAGCAACAGCACTGAGATACCAATACAGCAGCTGCTGCAAGAGCAGAAATTATCACAGACATGCATGGTGAGAACATCTGAAAACTTTTGCAGCAAGGTGCATCAAAACCCAGCTGCCAAGTGGAAAGCCATAATTTCTGGGGGAAAGTTGGTTTTTGGAGTTTCTATGTCTCCCCAACCTTTAGTGTCTTGCTCCTATCCTTGCATGCCACTGTGATGTTCCTCAGTTTGACCTGTTCCAACCATCTGTGGGTCATCCTGCAAAGTGGTGAACTGATGCAAGTAGAAAAAAAAACACCACTCATCCCCTCCTCCCTATGCTGAAGGATTATTTTTAGCCCAGACCAGTTGATAATCTGGTTCACGGAATGTCTCAAACTACAGCATCAGCACAATTGAACAGGCAGCTTGGAAAAGCTGCAGGGAGAATGAATACACAGAAAAAGAGTGAAGTCTTTAAACCACTGCTGCTTGAGACTTTTGGACTGCAAAATCATAGCTTGCCTGATGCCCCTAAACTGCCAAATAACCCATTATCCAATAATAATCTAAACAATCCAATCCACAATTCCAAAGTTTCTTCAACTTCTGGTGCTCTCCATTCCATGTAGATGTTTTTGAGATCAAGACTACAACCAGTGGTGGAGACAGTAAGCCCAGACTGAGATGACTTTATAGGGAAAGAATTAGCCAGCAGTTTAATGCTGCTGGAGATGGATTTACATCTGAAGGCGTCTCACACATAGTATAAAAATGTCACTCCTTCCTTGCTGCCCAGTTTCCTCCATAAGTCACTGGAAAACAAAAAACCCGCAAAAAATTTGGAGACAGGAAGTTACAAGTGGAACCAAACCAAACCAAAAGTAAATAAAAATGTTTTACCTGGCTCCCTAGGCATAGAACAGGAGGCCTGGCAATAATGGGAGTGAGGAATGAAATTTTAAAATGAATGGAAGAGGGAGAAACTGCAGAGAAAATTGAGACAGAGTTTCACTGTTATTTATCCCAGGCAAAACGTACATGCTCAGCTCTGAGCAATCCATGGCACGGGAACAGCACCAGGATGGAGCTCCAACACAACTAATCTTCCTTTTCTATTCCCTTCTGTGCTTTTGAGGAGGAAAGGGAAGAGAAAGCAATTTAGTGTAGTGATGCAACTTGTTTACTTCTCTGTACCTGCTCGGCTATGTTGGCTGAAATACATTTTGGGAGGTGCAAAGGGAAGGAAAGAGAAAGGGAAGGAAGGAGAGAGGGCATTACAGAAGTAGAAAGAAGACAAAATTGTAGGACAGGCCTCCAAATTTTGCCACTGCCCAGTGGCCCATGCAAGCAGCATCCATATGGCCACCAGCATGCCAGCAGAATTACAAGGGTTAGTTATCCAAGACTTGCTGTGCTTGAACTGTTTAAGCTCTGGCTCATTTTAATGCAATGGAAATGCCCAAGCAAGCAGCTGAGATGGCAGATCTAACAGGACACTGTGTGCCTGGCCTGATCTACCACCATGAAAAGCCAGCTCACTCCAATGCTGGGCACCCTGACTCCTCCTGCTGAGGCAGGACACGCTCAGGGCAGTTGGGAAATTCATGTCAGGGCATGGCTGCGCACATGGGCATCATCAGACTTTGTGGCAGGGAGGTTGTGGGTCACCCTCTGCTCCCTGCTCAGGTCCTCATGACTGCAAAGGGGAGAAGGGGATGTAGAAAATGGAAGAGAGGGAAGTTTATTACCAAAAACTGGCTGATTTCTCCTGTCATTCTCTAAAGTCTTTTCCTTGTCCCTAATGAAACCTAAATATTATTACAGAGATGGTCTCTTAGGTGAAGAAAACAATAAAACCTACCAAGTCACCAACTTCTGACTGATTTGTAACCCCCTCATTAGAGCTGATACTTCAACATTTACATGACAGAACCCTTTTTATTAGAAGCAAACCATTTTTAAAATACATTAACAACCGTCACCTACATACTCACTGGCTCTTTGTAGTTTGCCTAACACTTCAGAATGTGTTAAAATCACACATAAAAGTTATAGTAGCCTAACGCTCAGGAAATAAGAGTCCTTTAAAGGTTTAATTCAACCACTAATGGATTTTTTCCCATGTTAAAAAACATTTATATATTGTTGATTTACTGCAGGTGTGGTAACTGAATTTGGCCTTACACATACCAGCTGCAAGCAAATCAAGGAAAAGGCTTCATAAATCAGTGTAAGGCACTGTAGGCTCCATGGTGCTTGGACTGGGACAGAATTTCCCCACACAAGCACACAAAACAAATGGGAGTTTATAATTTTCTCTGTCACAGCTCATAACTTTTAAAGGTTAGAAATCAAAGCACCACCACAGTGGAATTTCATACATCTGAATGGGATGGACATAAGGCATCCCAGAAAATGATTTATATCATCCCCTCTTCACACAACAAAGGAATGAAGAATGCAATGTTTGTGACAAAGGCATTGACTAATTGTGTTACATGGTAAATACCTTCTCTTGAAATTTCTCTGGATAGACCAACATTTTTTACTTTCTCTTTGTTTTACAGAGACTGTTCTCCAGCAACTATTCTGCCTTTTTAAATGAATCTTCCAACACACACTGTATTTTGCAGGTTTTTTTTTCAACCAGTTGCACTGGCTAGGAGTCAGACATTGTAAGACAAAAAGCCACAGTGACTTTATCCAGGAAATATGAGGTGGCAGAGATCCAGTACGCCCAGCACTCAAGGTGAAAGAACAGCATGGAAAAAGATTCACAAATTAATTGTCAATTACGGAAGACTGCCGGAGTGAAAGCTAGATGCATGCATGGGATAATTTACCCAGGCACCTGCACGACTGAGCTGTGGATAATGCCGAAGCAATTACTCTATTTTTAAAAAGAATGAGATATCATCATCAGAAAAGGACATAAAAAGAGAGGAGAAAGTTTAAATGCTTCCATACACATAAAATAAGTGCAGTTAAGCACCGAACACCCAAATGGAGGATGGTCCTCTGGAAGAAATGGAGGTCAGAGTGCCTGACTGAAGGAAGGTGCCTGTAAGAAAGTGAAATTAATTGCTCATACAGTTTTTCAACTGCATGCAGGCAACCAAAAAGATGCTGTTGTGCCCCCAGCTACTTAATGGGCATCCTGTGGCAGCAGGTGGTAGGTACTAAGATCTCATTTTCCGTACAGTGTCACAGGAAAGTCACCAGATGGTGAGGACCTCCACTGACACAGGTGGCTTTGACAAAGAGCCTGGGTGTGCTCCATAGCCAGCTATCAGTAGTCCCTGGACACACTGCACAAACTCTGGATCCTTCATGAACAAACATCAGCGAATCACTTCTGGCCTGTGAGACTCAAGGATGACACAGCAAATTCACTTCTGCATCTGTGTTCCCCACGCAGCTCCTTGGTCCTGGCTCCCATTGGCATGCCAAAGGAGTGGGTGAAGAACTAGAGATTAGAGGCAGAATAGCAGCTGCTCCTCCTGGCTCTTTCAATACAGGGAAAACAGCTTTTGCCCACTGCATAGGGAGTGATATCATCAACTCAGCAAGCCAAGAACAGAAGGACTACATCTGAAAGGAAACAGGAACAAGAATTTCCTCTTACAAAGCAAACAGTCGTGCTTTTTTAGAGGAAAATCTTTGCCTAAAAAGTTCTCACAAAGTACCTCATGGGAAGTTCAGACCATTTTCAAGTGCTGGAAGAAAAACAGTCCTGGGGTTAGAGTGGTAACCTGGATCTGGGGAGGCCCACTTCAGCTCTTTGCTCTGCCAAGCATTCTTGCATGACCTTAGGCAAAAACACTGACACTGTATTTAGAGGATACCTTGGCTTCAAAGGCAAAGTCAGCCTAAGAAGTTCTTGCCTTCCCCCGCCTGCCATTTGCTGCCTCCACACTTGTGCTGCCCTGAGAGCCCACAGGCACTACCCTGTAAAACAAATTACTGAGCAGAATGATATTAAAAGCAAGTTTTTGTTGTATTTTACAGGGATAAGGGTAATTTTGCATTGGACTGATTAAAGGATCCACAATCAATCAGCTACAGGAGCAGAGGAAGAGGGGAGACTGGAGAAGCCCATAGTGGCACAGAGGTTGGAATAAGCAGGAGGAAGGCAGCAAAGCCAACATGCTGTCTGAGACTGGTGAAACAACCTCCTCAGTGATGCCAGACGCACTTGGACAGCATGAACTGCTGCTGTTTGTGATGGACATGGCTCCCTCTCCCCGGCTGCCTCTCCAATGCCCTCGGCAGGGATGGCTGCCCTCCTAGTAGGGGCAGGAATAGGAAGGATATGTCAGCACCTCACCTGCTGCCTTTTGGAGGAAGAAACAGCCAGGAATTTGCTGAAACCAGCACCACCACTGAATGCAAAGCGCTGTTAAGCTCCTCCCTAAACCCTGGATTCCCAGGCATTCATCCCCTAGCCAGGAATGGCAGCACCCCTCAATGTTCCCAGGCTGCTGTAAGGATAAATAGTCAAGGTGCTGAGACACCCCATGTAGATGGGGGCCATGGGGAGACGGACAATGGAAAGCAGCAGCCAGGCTCAGTTTGGTAAGCTCTCATTTTAAAAGCTGACATGCAAATCTCTACTTACCCTACATAATATGAACATTCTCCTACAAACCCAGCTCCTGATTAACTCAGTACATCACTTGCCAGTGCTCTCTGAATGAGCCTGTGAGCCCAATTAGCAGCAGATGCAGCACTAACACTCCTCACCTGCTGTGCTTACCAGTCTTCAGATCAGGAAGGGAAGGGAATATATCAAAGACTTGCGGAGGGAAGGAAGCTTAGAAGAGGCTCAGAAAGGATGAGGGAAATAGATGTCTGCAACTGTTCCTCAGGCAAGGAAGCAGAGCACTATACAAAAGGGAAAACATATGGGCCTAGGGAAAACATTCTACAGATCATGAAAAACATCCAAAGGGCTGCTTGAGCACCCCAGGAGCGTGTGCAGGGTGTAGCCAGGAGTGCTACTGGGGCTCAGGGGACCTCTTCGCCTTGCCTGAACCCTGGGGAGCTCTGCCACATGCAGAGCTTCTCTCCACATGCTTTGGTACATCAGCACAGGCACCTGAGTCATCTCACCTTCTCCGAGAGTTCTCCTTGACCTATAATTTTTCTTTAGTGCCCCGAAGAATAAGGAAGGAGCCTCTCAAGCCTGTGGCAGCAATACTAATACAACATGTTTAGGAGCCACTTAGCTAAGGTTTTCTGAACTCCCAAGCTCCATAGCTGCATCCCAGTTTTATCTCTAAACCTCTATATCAGTGAACTGATTGCTCTTACCCACCAAATCATCTGTTGGCTTCTGCACCTCAACTGTTGGCGCTGGCTTTGTAACAATACGAAAAAAGAACATCACATGCCAGTTTGGATTTTTGGTCAGAGGAGTAGACAATCTGTCTTCGGGAGGAGGTCCTAAAAATAAGGGTTAGGAGTAGATGGGTCTGAATGCCTGAAGCTTTGTGATGTCAGGGGAGGTGGATTTAATGCTGTATTTAATGCTATAATTTTCTATCAACTAGTGGAAGGCAGCCATATACTCACTGCAAGAAGCCTGAATCTCTCCAATGTATTGGGCAAAGAGAGACTGGGCACGACGCATAAACCAGTGGGAAATTTAGCAGCAACTTCTACATGTCCATCTTTTCTAAACTTCAGCTGCCCCAGAAGTAAAAGGATAATGGAGTTCTTTTTTTAGAATAGTAAACATGTATCTTTTACATACACAGCAGTCACCTGTTCGATGAACCCTTCTTGTTGCTATCTATCTTCAGGACAGTCATTGTGGCTGTAGGATATAGATGTAACAAATACTTTGAAAGAAGTCTTTCTGAAGGTATAGTCAAACAGACCATCTAGGATCCCACTGCTGTACATTTTTACTGCTGTCTAGACATTAAATTAACAGCCTCCACTGACTGCTGACCAGCCCCTAAGTGCCAACCACATGTCACCCACTGGCTTGACAGCAGTCTCAGAGTCTCTCATCACCCACTTTGAGCCAACTGGATTGCACAACATAGAAAAGCTTCCTGCAGTTACTGACAGCAGTTTACATAGAAAGTCTTTCGGTCTCCAAAATATGTCACAAATGGCCAAAGTTTCCAAACAATGCTCCCAACAGAAGCACAATTAAAGACATGGTTTTGTTTTCTACGGGTGCATTCTCTTATCTTTGAAATGGGAATGATGGTGCATTTTCAGAGGGAGGAAATTAATGTCTCTCTCACTGGGCTTTACAACTGTATTTGCTTTTCAGACATTTATTCCCTGTCTGCAGCATGAGAAACTACTGGTACAGGTTGACAAAGAGAGCTGTCAGCGGTGACCATGCCATCAGGGTGAGACACCCTAAACCACATCTGAATTCCACCCTGGCAGGTCAGGTACACATATCAGAGGCAGAAACACAGATGCAAAAGACACAATGCAAATAAACAGTGGAAGAGATTCTTTTAGCCAATACAACAAAGAAGTTTCTAAATTACATTTCTAATCTAGCCTTTCAAAGCAGAAGAAAGAATGAAATCATGCAAGAATTCTAATTTAAACTGTAAAGTGAAGGAAAAATCTGTCCTTAATACTGAAAATAAAGGAGAAGAGCTGAGGTAGCACTTCTCTAGAAGACAAGTAACAGTGTACAGCAGGTACAGCCCCAGGTTTACCATGGGATCTCTGGTCAGCTCCTGGCTGTTCCAGGAGCCTCAAGACCTGGCATGGCCATGAGGGCTTCTCCTCTTTCCCGGGGCATGGTGTGCTTTGGTTTAAAGTCTTCATGTTCTTCCAGATTATTGGGATAAATTTAGGAGCTAGTAGCATGGAGCAAGGGACAGAGAGTGGACATCTGTGGGCATCCCTGGACTGCATGTTTAAGACAGCTGCTGCCTGACCTTACACAGAACTCAATCTACATGGCGGCTTGTGACCTTACATTTCTTGGCGTTACCTGCCATGTACCTGAGGAGCCTGACATTATTAAAATCCTATCCACCAAGTATCACTTCATTTTTATGGCATTACAAGATGCACAAGCACCTGCAAAGTTAATTCCACTCAGCTGAGCAGCTAGCATCATCGTGCCTTGTCTCCATCCTATAGACCATTAGCTATAGCTGGGAAAGGAGGAGCTGCAATTTCAAAAGACATAAGTAGGCTAGTCATCCTTGGTAAGAGCCCAAACTAACCTGGTCCTCTTACTCTTGGACATCCTGGTACATTTTTCTTGACCCAGCATCACGATCACATTATTCAATACAATTTGTGTTACTACCAGGCACATGTGAGTCTAAGGAACAAATACTGGAAAAATGGATTTCAAAGATCTGATATTCAAATTGTGCCAAATAAGCTCCTACATGAACATTCTATAAGATAGTGAACATTCAGATTAAGTTTCATAAAAATCTCTCATTTTAAGACAAGCAATCACGATGGTCTAAAACTTATAGTATGATGAAGCATTCTGGGTTAAAAGGAATTTGGGTCATGCAACCCTGAGGAGAAAAATTTTCTTTCACAGGGTCTACCCTCTGCTGCTTTTGATTCAAAAGCAGAGAAGCGCTTTTGGTGTGTTCCCAAAATGTTCTTTTCAAAAGGGATCTTCCCCTTCCCTCCCCTGCTTTTGCAGAGGGTAAAGGTGTTGCCCCCATGGCTGTCCAGCACACCCTACCAAGGTTAGCTCCAGTCTAGTCAAACAGATGTATCCTAATCTCCCCAGTACAGATGTGGCCTTAACAGATGAAAAACACAGATCAACCCCCTTTTGGTGAGTAACCTCATTCCTTGTATTACAGGAATTGTAACATGCAGGTCTTACCCATAACTAAAACCATCTCTCCTGGACAACAGTGGGCACCTCTCACTGAGTCAACATCTCAAATTTATAAGGATTTACCACTTCCTTGGGTCTAGATGATATGGACATGGATGAATTCTACTGGAAGGTGTCCCTGGCCATGGCAGGGGGTTGGAACTAGATGATCTTTTAAGTTCCTTTCAATCCAAACCGTTCTATGACTCTACAACTGAGGCAGCCAGCAGAAACATCACAACTGCCAGCCTTGGCCAGCACCACAGTACACAAAATGAGAACAGGACAGCAGTGAGGCTCACCTATCATCAAAGTAAACCCTGCATGTGGTGGATCACACTTGCCTGATCTTGATTGTTGGGACTACCAGGAGGATTGGGCTGTTGACTGCTCTGAAAGCATAAAGTGTGACATTATTTGACAAAATCAAAAGTTGTAAGTATTATATACAAATTCTTCTATCCTTACAAAAAAAGTTAATATAATATAAACTGTAAATAAATAATAAAGACACGAAGCCAACTGCACCCAAAAATATACAGCTGCATACATCTGAGCTGAGACTTTACAGCTGCAACTTGGGATTTTATACATAATTTGGGTTTCTCTGTTCTTCATTCCTCATGTGGGAAATAAAAAAAGAGGAATGAGCTCTAAAGAGGACTGCCAGAACATAGAAGAAAATTAACTGTATGATCCATTTGCACTTGGCTTGTTGTTTGTTGTTTTTTTAATCAGAGAGGAAAAAAGACCCAATTACTGTTCTAAAATGAAAGATTCACTCCAGATAGTCATTGACACTTGTCAGACTGCACTTTATAGCTCTTCTTCATGACCACCAGCACAATAAGCACACGGTGTTTGACTTTTAGTGCTAACATTTCAAAACATCAAGTACATGAAAACAGTCTGCACAAAGTATGTTTGTGATAGTCCCTAAATGTCCTCCAATGTTATTCAAAGAATGAGAAAAATATTTGTTCCAAGATATGTAAAAAAATGGAAAATTTGATGTGATGCTACTTCAGATTAAAACCAAGCAATTTCATTTTATGCTTTATATGCTCTCCAATCCCACTAAGTATAATTATAGACTTCTGTCTACTTACAAATCTCTCTGTACAAGGGAAAAAGCAATAAACACAGGTTCTGCCAGCAATCAGATAACACTTATCGTAAACAATAGCTTTCACAATTTATTTGAAACAGGTTCAGCTGCTACAACTTAAGATTTGGTTATTTTTGTTTTCGTGTTGGATTTGCAGCAGGTGGTAAGGACATGATAGAAGTGTTTAACCACAAGAGATTTCAAAAAGGGACTAGTATTACACTGCATATGAAATATGACAGAGATTTATTTTACAAAATCAGTTTTCCATCTCCCAGGGACCTCCAACTACTTTGTAGAAGCTACTTCTGAAACTTTCTTCTTCTTAGCTCTCAGCTCTCCCAGAACCACATATAGCTTGATGCCACACCAAAGGTGACCCACATTCAGAAGTGACTCCAAACCTCATCAGTTCTGTGTGCTAGTTTCTTATGCAAGTGGGAAATTGTACAGTGCACTGAAGTAAATGTTGACTGCTGATAGGAGCCCAGCAAAGATGGACCAAGTTTCCTGCAATGGTATTCAGAGAAGTGTGATTTACTGTAGCTCCGGAAAGCAGGGAAAGAACCCCGAGAAGTTGCAATGTTCTGCTGTGAGTGAACAATGCACCATGAAAATGCCACATCGTAGCTGAGTCTTGTACAAGAACAGTGATCCCAGCATGTAATCAGTCTCCAAGACAGTGACGTATCTGCATTGAGGATACAGACTTAAAAAGAACCTTAAAGGCTGGGTGGAACAGGCTAGTCCACTCCATGGATCCTACCTCTGAAGAGATGCAATGGTTCCACATTGCTCCCCACAGAGCAACACATTTCCTCACATCCCCAAAGGCTGAGTTCAACCATGCTGGACAAAAAAAAATGCTTCACATGCTCTCCAAATGAAAAACTGTTTTCTGTCCCATCTTCCCAGTTTTGGGAAGAAAGAACCTAGGTTCATTGGCAATTTCCATGAAGACAAGGAGTGTTAACATCAACATCAGTGGTCAAGGATTCAACACCAACGAAGCCACAAAAAATTACTGCAATCTAACGTTATCTCTCTCCCTCCAGGTATACATCACTTTGAGTTGCAAGATACTTAGGTTTGTACTTTGTTTATTTTCCTAAAGCAGATTAGCAAGAAAATGGAAGGCTAACAGAACATTAAGGTTGAGAATTTAAATGAACTAGTTAGGAAAAACAAGGTTGTAATTCTTATAACCACTCTATGTCAACCATCTTGCACATATTGAGAAATCAGTGTTGTTGTAGAGGCTGGGAAATTTATGTTGCAGTATACCTTTAATATGAGTGAGTCTCATTTATTGCAGGAACTTTTAATTTCCTAACTCGTACATTAAATTCTCAATATAGCTTCACAATAACTGTCTTTTGGTGGTGGTGGGGTTTTTTTAAACACTTATTCCCCAAGTTTTTAAAATAAACAAATGAAACAGTGTTTGAATACTGAAATAAACACAGATAACTTTTGCCAATTTTTACATACAATTTACAGACTAAATATATCAATCAATCTCACATCTATACCTTTCAAATCAATTACTGAAGTAACCAGAGTTAGTGTGCAGAATCCGACGGCACAAGTAATTGGAGCCTCGCACATTAACATTTAGAGAAACCTTACGGATGTGTGACTAGAACCTCAACAACCTCCAGAAAAACTTCAAACAGCTCAAAAAGACACAATGTAGTTAAGGTTCAGGGTGGTAGAAGGGAACTAAGAAATCCACCCAGATGGAAGTGGTTCACAGGTTAGCCCTTCTCCCCACCCTTCCCAAAACCCCTTCTCAGAACCATGGCTAATACAATTCCATTTGACAAATTTTTTCTGTAACTGAGTTAATAAAAGTCTGTGGGCCAAGAACACAGCAGCAGCTGTCCCAGCCAAGATGCCACCTACGCTTTGAGAAGCACTTGGTGCCTTTAGTTATCATAGCTTTGACTTGGGTTTTTCTCACTCAACTTGAGCAGAACCCCCTTTTGCATGATGCACTTAGTAAGCAACTTCTACCCTGATAAAAAGTTCTTGAGCCTCCTGCAAATGGCCAGCAAAATTCAGTTAAAAACGCTCCTTTTCTACCAACTCAGTGAACAGGCTTTTTTCAGTAACACATCAGGTGCAATTATCTAGCACAAACTACTTTCACCCTGACTGGCACCAGCAAGGGGAGAGAAACCCCCAGTGTTCCCCCCATCCAAAGCTGCCTTCAGGTTAGCATCCCTGCCAGTATAGCCCCAGCTGGCACTCTTACACACTTGTTTCGTAAGTTCATCTTTGTTTCAGGGAGGAAAAGATGCATTAAAAGAGGAATCCAGGACAAACACAAGACTTCATAGCTGACATAACCTGGCAAATATCTTCAAAGCCGTGTCCTTCCAAAATTGGGACTAAGGTACAAAACTATTTAAAACTATTCGTCCGCCCAAATTTGCAAGCTAGTCCAAATAGAAAGAGAATCATGACCCTCTCACCTCTTGCAAGAACATATTTCAAAAATGGAGTTTAGCAAGTGACAGACATTTTTGTTTTGCAGCCTTGAGATGCAGAGCAGATCCCAAATGCTACATTGCTACATTCGTTTGTAGTTCACCCCAGTTTCAACAGAGGCTCTACCTTTGAAATGACTGCTACAGCTCATCCTACTTTCCCACACCAAGGTTTAAAAATCCCAAAATAGCTGTAGCAAATGTGCTTGGTACGGACGTGAGGAAGGGCAATCTGGGCCGTCTTCTCCTCGCAGAACGATGCTGAAGTCTGGCCAGACTCCAGGAATGCATATTTCCCTGCAGATGGCTACAGCAGCATTTAACAGTAGGAACCATAAACGACTTCCACTTCTAATTACGTATATTATGATTTTTAACATTTTTTTAGGAGGGTGGGCTTCTCCCCTTGACCACTTTTTTTTGTTTGTTAAATTCTATTTAAAGGTAGTCACCATGTGCTTAGATCTCCCCCTCCAGTATTTATTTAGCTTTAAGCTACCTCAGGCCAAACATATTTTATCTGTTCAATATATTGCAGTCTAGTACACTTCAGAGCAGACAGAATTACTGCCACAGTACTACGTAAACCAAACCCACATGTTAAAGAAAACAGTAATGTGATGCAGTGAGTGCCTGCCCACAGTCATTCAGCTATAGCTGTCACTCCTACGTTTACCATATGAATAGATGAAGATTCCCTCAAAGCAACAGAATCTTAATTCTCTCCCCAGATTCAAATGTATGCATTCAGGAAACACTTCAAACATCAATATCTTTTCCTCCTAAGGCACACTTCTTGTCTGTAATTAGTTTCCATTGGTCAAGTGGGTTTGCTTCTATATACCAGGTTATAGGAGTGTTTTAAGTGATGCTTTATGATTCATCCTACACTGTCTAATATGACTTTTTTTACCTGTTAACCCAGAATAAGAACAAATAAAGAGGAAAAGGAGAGAAGGGGGTGGGGGGGAAGATTGCCTGCAATCATATTGTTACACTGTGCACAGTTTATGGCTGGCACACATCCAGTTTGTGGCTGCGATAAGAAATGTGTAATCCTATTATACGGAGAGGAGTCAGAATGTACAAATAGGTCCTGGAAAGAGGAACTTCTCCTGTAAGATTATTCTTCTCGCCATAATAGTTCTGCAAGTAGGTCTAGACGGGGGCTCTTCACTGTTCTCCCCCCACTGCTAACGGAAAGCCACCTGTCAAAACAATTCACGGCACAGGAGTCGGGATGTTTGCAGGAGACAAAAATGAAGTGGTGCTGTAGGTTTGTGTACAACAGCAGCGTTAATTAGAACAAGGGCTGCGAGCCCTCGCAGGCTGGCATGCCGGGAGTGTATCGCACAACATCAAGAGAGCCCGGCTCACTCCAACGCCGCCACACTCCGTGAGGTTGCCAAATCCTGCACACTCAGCAGTTTTTAAGAAACATTAACTGCTTATCAGGGACAAAAGCTGGTTCTCATGGCACTTTGCATCGCTGCTTCCTTAAAAAGACACACAGAAACCATTTCCCAGGCACGGGGGTTTTTGGGCTGCTAAAACCACGTTCTTGCACTGAATGTAGAAAACCAAATACCACCTACCCTGTAAGTCAGCATCCCCCTGGAGTTAAATTCCTGAATAATTCCAACATGATTATCTATTTTTCTCATTTCCTTTGCATGACAATACTACATTAACTGTGGTTATGATTCAAAAAAGCGGCTATGCGCTCCCCAGCTTGCCCCACAGGCACAAGTGCTTTTGACGTGAGATAAGTTAAAATACAGGACAGTGCTCTCTTGAAAGACAAGTAATTTCTTCACAAAGATCTTTGCATCGGGGAAGTGTTGAGATCATTGCCAGAAACAGCTGTGCTCCCCAGTGAACCAGGCTGGTACTTAACCTGACTCCTGTCTGACCAAAGAGTAAGTTTCTTTTGAAGGGCAAAATATTAAGAAAAAAGAGCTTTTTCCTATGAAAAAGAATAAATAAAACAACCCACCTACAACATCATGCAGGAGTAAAGGACAAGTGATAGAACAAGAGGAAACAGCTGCAAGTTGCACTAGGGGAGGTTTAGATTGAATATTAAGAAAAAAATTCTTCACTGAAAGGGTGGTCAAGCACTGGAACAGGCTGCCCAGGGAAGTGAGGAAATCACCATCCCTGGAAGTGTTTAATAAACATCTAGATGTGGCACTTAGGGACACGGTTCAGTGGTGAACCTGGTAGCATTAGGTTAATGGTTGGACTTTTCAAACCTTAATGATTCTACAACATGGTCATATGGTTGCAAGGCAAATACAAGCATCATAAATCAGCTGAGGCGGCAGCAGGGTATGCCAGCTTATTATGAACCCCATAAAACTGCGGGTAGACTGATACAAGCTTGTGAACAAGCTAGTTTGGTTTATTTGAAGATACCAAGCTGGACTGGGTGTATTTGCATGACACTGCAATTCCCTCTGTGAGTCAACATAAACAGTAAATACCAACAAAACGCCTTTAGCATCCTGTTTTCCAACCTGATGCAGCAGCAGAGCTCACAGATAGGAAATGTAAATCTCTTCTAGGTAGAAAATGGAGTCTGAGATGGGAAAGAAAATACATAACTCCATGAAAACCAAGATGCTCTACAGTTACAGGCATAAAGGAGAATGACTAAATTGTGTCCTAGATCAGGGGAGCACACATACATTTCCATTAAGGATGCAGGAGAGTATGTATGTAAAACAGAATTTAAACATATTAAATAACAAAAGAGTGTAGTTGTTTTTAACCTTGAGTAGTACTCTCCCAGTAAGATCAACAAATTCCAGATTTTCTCAGCCACTCTATGATCCAAGCATCAGGCCATGCAGAGACTGAGGGCAGCCTCAGGTTGGACTGGATACAAGGTGCCTGCCAACCTCAGTGGTTCCATGAGTCTCTGATAATTAAATAATATTTATTTCTTGGAGAAAAGGTAGAATGTCACAAATTCTAAGTCTAAAATAATCAGATTAAAATGATTCTGTTAAGTTAAAGTGAGCAATAACACATGTGCCGCAATCCAATTAGCAAAGAAGCTCACCCAGATGTTGTTTAAGTGCCTTTTGCAAAGTACCTTCACTTGACCTGACAAACGCCAAATTACCTGAAGTAGCTGGACTCTGTTGCAGATTAATTAAAAGAAAACAGTAGAAGAAAAAGATTGAAGGGAACTGTACAAAAACTGAATAATTCTCCTATTAATATGAAGCTGGGGTACTAATTGAACCGAGCAGTTTGCAAAATCCTTCAGTAAAAGGGAAGTGATGAGTAATTCAAAGTAGCAAAAGACAACAAAAAAATCAGAAATCATCCCCTTATAGAAAAAAATCATGAGACATTAAAAATATAATATGGATTCTTTATTTCTTCTGTGATTTTTAGGGGGTTGTTTGGGTTTTTTTCCCAGCTTCTCACTACAGTTAGTGCTGGCACTGCAGAAAGCAGCAGCAGACACTGATGCATGTTCATGCAGACACAAATCCCCAGCTATTATTCTGCAAACAAAAGCAAGGACGTAGCTGCCCTGTGTGGCAGGGCAGGCCGTTTAATCAAAACAGCCTTTAAAAAAAGAATAAATCGTAATCATCTCCTGAGGGTCACTCAAGGTTTCCTGCAAGAAACACATGACTATTTGTTAATCCAAGTGCCACTTTGGAGACAGTTCAGGAAGACCAAGAGGGCGATTGGCAGGTCTGGGAAGGCCCGACCAGCTGACTCGCACGGTTGGGATCCAGCAGGATGGCAGCACGGTGACACTGCCCTTCTTGCTGTTCAGCACTGGGCACCTGCTCAGTGGGTGACACACAGCCCACAGCTTGGGAGTGAAGCAATGACACAGCAGCCTGAAAAAGTCTTCACCACCACCCTCAAATGTCATGTTTTAGACTCGAGCTGTCCTCTCCATATCCTTGCAACACCATCTCCAGTGCACAACCCCGGCATTGCTGTGCACCTAGCACTAAATAAAGCTGTGCTGTTCACATCTAAGCTGCATTCCCTGACTCTCTTGTACTTTCTCCTTTCCATGAATGACTTCCTGGAGACCATCATGTAGAATCAAGAGGTGCTGTCAAGATGACAGAGAACAAGTTGTCACCTGGGAGGTATGTACAGTAGCATTTTTGGATGGAAATCACCGTACTTTGCTGACATATTTTTTTTAAAACACTTGTATCCTTGCTTGGGATGTGCAAGGATGATTAGGAGTCATCCCCTGACTTCTGGTTTCTGTGCTGAAAATACACTGCTGTTTTTTGATATCTGAGTGAAGCGTGAGTAACTGACGCCGTTACCAAGACAGAGCTATAGAGAAAATGGAATCCACTCTTCTGCAAAATCCTTCAGCAAGGATAAATCCTACTGTCTCTGTGTTCTATGTTTTACACACCAAAATGCACATGGACAGAAGCAAAACAGCAGCTGGGGCTCCAGCACAGTCCACTCACAAGGAAAGATCCTTCCACATCTTCTCCATCATTCCTGACAAATAAGCATGCAGCCTACAGGAAAATTTTGTCTGCACATATCTTGATGACTTGGAAGGGGTTCCTGATACCTGCAACACTGCTTGGTCCATACAGGAACAAATACTCCCCTTGTACAAGTGTGGCTCATAAGACCACAATACACCTTTTCCACGTGTTTTGGAAAGACCGTTTACTTAACTTTTAGTCCATACAGAAGGCTAGAAAAAACAAAGATGCTTGCATAACTACAGGTCGTTCAACAAGTCATGTTATGTCAGGAAGGCCAAAAGAAAGGCAAAAATGAATTTCATACTTTGGCAGTATGTGTCACTTTTCCTTCTTCTGCCATTTGTTCCCTCTTTTATCTTACATGTTCTAAGCAGGTATGTCGATCCTTGTTTTAGCTGTATAGAAAGGAAAAAGGAAGGAAGGGCAAAAAAGTATGAAATAAGTAAAAAGTGCTGGATGCTGCACAAAATGTGAGGATAGAGAGGTAGTTAGTGGTGGACAGAAAAGACAAACATCATACTGATCTATGAAAATGAAACTCCACAACAAAACCATTCATGAACTAAGAAAAAATAAAAATTACCAAAAAGAAGTCACTAATTAACAGCAGTTTTCCCACTGACTAGTTATGATCTGAGGAACTGGCAGTAACAACCAACTTCATCTATTCATTTAACAACTAGAAATACAGGAAAAATCTTCAGATGAAAGCACTTTTTTCCAAGGTATCTTTCCTCTGAGAAACAGTATAAACAGTGGTAGCCTATTAAAAAGCATATTCCTGTTCAAATTGCCAATTTAAAGACTTCAGTCCAGGAAAATTGAAGTATGAAGAAATGCCTCCCTCTCTGCAAGCCCAGCGACTCCCCTCCCCATCAGGCTCCAAACCAAACACAACTCTCTACAAGTCTACCCAAAAGAACGCACAGTTGCACTGAAGTCCCAATGCAGTTTTCATACGCTTCATTGTTTGAGCTAATTTAATTAAAAGAGGGTCCAGATGATGATTATCCTGGCAAAAGGAAATTGTATAGACAATACAATGGCAGACTGCCATGATCATTGTATCTTAGCTCTTAACAGAAAACAGAACTAAAGGAAGAGGATAAAACAAGCCCACCTTGCTAACCATCAAAAAGCTGGCATCTTCCAACCCTTTCCACAGGCTGGTACGAGACTCAGCTGTCGTCCAGTCTGCCAACTTATGGCACTCACTTTGGTGCTGTGAACAGGACCATGATCAGTTCAAGCAGGAAAATTTGTGTGATACAATGACAACTTAGTCACACCCCCGCCCCTCCAGGCAATGAAGGTGGCATTATTTATGGTCCAAACACTGGTGAGAGTTTCAGGTGGTCTGGGCTCCACTCTCAACACCATCACACAATTTCCTAGGGGAATGTAGTGCTCGTCTCCATCTATAAGACCAAGGTCATATCACATTTAGAACTCCTGTATAAATATTTAAATATAATAAAATTGTAAAATTTTAAGGAATGTATAAACAGCTCAGGGCTTGAAGTTCAGCTGTCTACAGAGCTCCACTCAAATCAGAAGCAGCAATCCTTCTATGGAAACCCTTCTGAAAACCATTCTTAGATTAGGAATATTTCTTAGAACTCTGTAGGGACATAAATCAGTGCTGCTGATCTGCACACTCTTACAGTTCAAAGTCTAGTAATGCTAAGCTGAATTTCATTGGCTGAGAATAACTATTTCCATGAGGAGACATTTCTAAATTAGGGATGCTTTTGGTTTTTTTAATGACTGGAAGATATTTTTGCATGCAATTTTGATTCTCATCTACACATTCCTGACTGAAAGTTTTTCCTGCTCATATTGTACAAGAATATAAAAAGAAAATGAATAAACAATGAATAAACAAACAAATTCAGCCTCTGCCCAGCAGATGTATGCTTTTTAATAGAAAAGCAAAAATGTAAGAAAAAAGGTCAAATTATTTGATCAAGGTCAAAAAAGCAAGCTAGTGGGAAAGCTGGGAGTAAAGTTGAGAACATGATTTCAACTGTAGATTTCAGAGTTTGAGGCCAGCAGCTCACCTGATAGACCTCCTCTTGATCCTGGGTATCTAAATGCATACTCCAACCTTAGAAATAAACAAATCTTCCTAAACCAAAGTGAAGATGCTTTGAATAATGCCTCAAAGATGTTTCAGTGACTAGGAAACCAGCTGCTACAGTGAGAGGAGTTTCAAAATTATTCCTTCTGCAACAGCCTTTGGGATACCACAAAAATGACAGAAAGTTTGGTAACCAAAGAGATTTCAGTAAAGCAGCAGCTGATCAGTCTTTGTCTCAGTTATATGTCTGAAACAGAGAAAAGAGCCCACTGTTCCCTGATTAGGTTTTACAGCAGATGCATTGAGCAAGTCCACCATGATTATTTTGGAGGACAACTACTCTAAACACTGACAGAAACTAAAATACCACTGCATGACGCGGTAGAAGGAACGCATTTTAAAACTATAATAGGAAGAGAGTCCTTTCAGATTGGTGTACTCATCCTCTCTGCTCATGTCCAGTTTAGAAGAACAAGTGGGAAAGAGACTGACTGTAAGGCAACAGGAGCAGCCATCATCATCTTCATCTCCAGCTGTTCCTCCCTCCCAGTTTCAAGTGCTTTCTGCACTAACACACATGCACACCACAGAGAGCTGCTGTACCTGCTACACCACCACTAAGTGATTCTGAATAACGGGAAGAGAGCCTCCTGCAGATATGCTCTTTCCTGAGCACACCTTTCATACAGAAGTTTGAGAGTTTCTCAGCTCAGACAATTCTTCAACGCAGCATAATAAAACCCATCCACATAGCCAAGGATCTGCCCTCAGCCAGCAGTAATTAAAATTAATCATTCACAATTATTTTCATGGGCATGTTCAAAAAAAGACACCGCCAGCTCGCTGAATCCTCAAAGCCGACAGACCTTGAAATAGGCTGTGGTCAGGTACAGCGCCTTCCTGGGTTCCAAGCAGTTAAAAACATGCTTTGCATATCGATTCGCCATCCCTCTTGCAGGACCCGCAGTGCTGACAGCCAACACACCTTGGTCCTGCAGCCCAACACCTGAGCTGGCATCAACAAGGGGGACTGGTAAGGAAAGAGATTTTTGAGGTTAGTATTGCTATGCCTGTAATTATTGCTGCCCTGCCAGAATTCAGGGCTGTTATGAGTGTTAGAATTTCTTATTCTTGAACCTCAGTGTCTTCTAAAACTCAAGATTCTCCCCATTTTCCACACATTTGTATTAAGTTTTTAATCACTATCTTTCCTTTCAGCTTCACTGGTCAGTGTACAGGGTAGCCTGAAGGTTATCAGTTTCTAAGCCTCAAAAACTACTGAAGAAATTACATTTACAGAGGTAAAAGAATGAATAAAATTCAATGTAAGGCATTAGAACTGTCACTTTCTGGAACACTATTTACTTATACAAGCAATTTTTATGGGATTGAACATTTACTATTCATGATAGCAGCCTTGATCAATTCTGCTTCTTTGAAACTTACCATAAAACATAAAAGCATCTGTCTTATGTATATAAACCCAAAATTTGTAGGCAGTAAGACCAAGACTGTAACCACTGCAGAGAGAAAGCAATCTCACACCTAACAGACTGCAGATCCCTGGGTATCAACCTGCATAGTGCTCCTTCCTTCCTAGCAACTGGAATATTGATTTTTACAATACCTACCAGGAAAAAAGGTTATCACCAATAGAGCAAAGGAGGATCAGGGTAAGAGGATCGTCTGCTTCCCACCACGTGTGTTGTATAGTTGGAGCTCAAAACTGAACTAAAAGCAAGAGATGATGGAACATTCCACTTCTTACATTAATCACCTCTTGGCATGGCTTCCAGTCAGAAGACTTGAAAGGAAAAGATACTTTCTCTCTGCTGAAATAGAGAAATGTCTGATAAATACAGTTTCCTTTTATCTAGAGTGATTTTTCTATGTAGGTATGATGTTTTGCAGGAAATAGGAGCACCATCTGGAGAGGGAAGAGTTACACAGGCAGGGCTCAGGAAATCTCTCTCTTTAGGAAATTCAGCTGGAGAAGAGGTAAACAGAGTAAAACAAGTACAGCACTCAAGCACAAAAGTCCCCGTGGCCATCATCAACACTTCAGCAAGTCTGAAAACGTCACCCCTAACTTCTTCATGTTTTATGCAAGGTAACAATTTATTTATCCCACACTTCTCTTGTATTGTTCACCCCATTTTTTAATCATCACAGTCTCCTAAATCACATTAGATCTTCATTAAGCCACTTTCCCACTGAAGATGGCAGTAAAGGCATTAGGACCCTAAAATTTAGGGCTCCCCCCTCAACCTCTCCTTTGTGCACCACAAGCCCTGCGTTTGCAGTGAGGCCTCCCAAGATGTAACTTTAGACCCGAGACGAATATTGACAGCTCCCAGATCAGCTCTCACTTCATCCCCTCCTTCCACAGCCATGAGCATTTGCAGCTCAGAAGAGCAGTAGGGATCAGTGTCTCTTGCCAGGCTGCCAGGGAGAGCCCAGCCATCATCACAGCTTCCCCCTTAGACTACAAAGCCTAACTGTGACTTGTGCACTTTATATGTTTTTTGCCCTACCCCGCAAAATTGTAAAGTCATCTGGAAGAAGGAACTCAAAAGGTGTTAAGAAGAGAAATAATTAAAAAGGGTGGCAGCCTGATATATCCTCATATATTACAGGCTCTTATCCCTTTGGAAAGTTAAGACTAAATTAATCACAGCTAAAATATTTTACAAGCTTGTACAAACTGAACAGGGACCTTGTCTGAACTCCAGCATGTGGGGAAAAAGAAAAAAGAGCAGAGGTGGAGAGAGGACTGTTAGAAGAGGCATGAGGAGCCCCAAAAACAACCTTGGAAAACCAAAAGTAGAACCATAGGATGGTTTGGGTTGGAAGAGTCTTTAAAGACTGTCTAGTTCCCAACCTCACTCCCATGAGCAGGAACACTTTTCACTAGACCAGGTTGTTCAGAACCCCATCCAACCTGGCCTTGAAACACTCCCAGGGATGGCACAGCCACAGCTTCTCTTCAGGAAATAGCCAGAGCAGAGAGAGCAGTTGGGTAGGCACATGTGTGCATGGAGGGGGATCATAGAATCATATTGACAGTGGAACAGTAAGAGAACAGTTGCAAACAGTTTAATGTGAATTGTGAAAGGTTTATTTTACCAGGTTCGTTGTAGCTGCTGACCAACCTTTCAGTGATAAAGTTCTGTTTAGCAAAACCTGATGTTTCTGACCTCTGAAGTAAAGCAAAACCTTTCACAAATTCATAGAATCATAGAATCAGCTGGGTTGGAAAAGACCTCCAAGACCATCAAGTCCAACCCTTGATCCAACACTGCTGTGGTTACTAGACCATGGCACTAAGTGCCACATCCAGTCTCATCTTAAAAACCTCCAGGGATGGTAAATGCACCACCTCCCTGGGCAGCCCATTCCAGTGCCTGATTACCTTCTCTGTAAAAAATTTCTTCCTAATATCCAACCTAAACCTCCCCTGGCACATCTTAAGACCATGCCCTCTTGTCCTACTGTTGTTGTCTGGGAGAAGAGACCAATCCCCACCTGGCTACAACCTCCTTTCAGGGAGTTGAAGAGAGTGATGAGGTCTCCCCTGAGCCTCCTCTTCTCCAGGCTGAACAACCCCAGCTCCCTCAGCCTCTCCTCACAGGACTTGTGCTCGAGTCCCTCCACCAACCTCGTTGCTTTTCTCTGGACCTGCTCCAGCACCTCAATATCCTTCCTGAACTGAGGGGCTCAGAACTGGACACAGCACTCAAGGTGCAGCCTCACCAGCACTGAGTACTGGGGAAGAATCACTTCCCTGGTCCTGTTGGCCACACTGTTCCTGATACAGGATGCAGCTCCCTGAAATTTCCCGGCTGTTCAACATAAAAAAAGACATCCCAGATGTGCAGGCATTGACTTGTTCTCCTGAGCAGACATGTGGAGCAGCTCTGCCTGAGCAGAGATGAAAGCCCTGTATCCTCTTCCAACAGTGAGACAATCTTGCCAGTAATGGATTAAAGTGGTTTAAGTAACTATACATTTAATAAGGTCAAAAGGGCAATGACACAGTTACATTTTGATTGTTCTGAACTACAGATTGCTTTGCATTTTTGTTCCTGTTTTAAATACAAAAGTAGCACTTTTTGCCAGAGATGACATGGTGTAAGGATATAAGCAAAGCAAAGAACACAAGGAAAAGTACCATCTTTATTAGAGAATACAAGTGAGCTTCTAGACACCAGGACCTGCAGACATGAGATCTTCACAAAGCAAGGACTCTTGCTCTTTAAATATGTAAACACAAATAGACATGTTTATATACACACATATATAAAAACTTCCTACCTTGCTTTAAAATCCAAAATATTTTCTCAGTGCTGTCAGTAACAAATAAAGCTCAAAGTTCTTTGGTTGGAGAAAGAAAACCATAGTTCAGAGAAACAGACCATGGAAGACCTCAGCAGCAAAAGATACCATTAGCTATTACCTACTGTGATTATGGAAAAATGCTATTTTTTTTTTTATTCTGCACCTCCCCTCTCCTTGCCATTCTTTTCATCCACCTTAAAAATGATTCTATGATTTAAGCAAATAGGGTCATTTGGGGGTTGTGTGTTCCTGGTTAAACCTCCCTGGCCCCTCCCCTGGGGAAAAAATAAAAAAATCAAAATCAATCAGCAAAAAGGAGAAGTTTACAGTTTACTAGTGTTCCCTTTCCTAATGCAAATTCAGAGCAGTTCCTGTAGAGACTGTAAACACCCACACAACTTTCCAGGTGGGGAAAAGAAAAAAACCACACACCAGTAAATCTAAAACAGTAATTTCTTTACCCTTTCTTTGCAAAGTGACTGGATATAAAATCTCTTGCTGCCTCACGCACAAAGCCTTTGGCAGAAGGGCAAGATGTTTCAGGGCACTGTGAGGATTTTATGATTGTCTTAGCTTTCCTTGCACCCTGAGCAGTCTGCATAACCTAATAGCATTAGCTTATTAACAGATATATTAATAGGTGTGGGGGAAGGGAAAGGAAGAGGGAAAAAAGCCACTGAAACACATTCCACCTACACAAATCACTACTAATCATAAACTCAGGTAGAAAGCAAATTGCTTCTCCAGGACCAGGAGAAGAAGAAAAGAACAAAAAAAAATTACTGAGGAGGGAAAAGCACCTATTTTTATCTTTTTCTGGAAATACATTAATCGCTGTGTTTATCAATCCATGACAAGGAACGAGAAAGCAAAAAAAAAACCCAACTGAAGAACTGCCACAACATCTTACAGTTGGTAATTTCAGAGTGATAAATATAACACTGGCCTCAGACTGCTAGAAGGATTAGATATAGCTGTAAAACAAGTAGTGAAGGTAACAGTTGCTGTTGGGTCTGGTGTTAGGATTAGAAAGCACTGCTAATCACAAGAAATGTAAAAAGATTAAGAGGTGACGGTTGCCAGTAAGGCTTTAAAAGCATGTAAATGCTGGAATTTATTTTGGGATTAAAATTCCTCAAGGAAAAAAAATAAAATAAAAAATAAAATAAAAAAAAAAAAGGACAGATCATAAACAGCAGCCAGTTTCACCTACACTGCCCACAACCCACTCCCAAAGATTAGAAGAGTTAGAAAGTGTGGAAAAGTGAAACATATGCCATGGCTTACACTTAAAGGTTCTGGGAGAGCTTTAGTAAGGAGAAGCAAATATTTGTATTCTGGCACTTATAAATTAACTACAGCAACCTAAAACCTATTTGGGTTTGATTTTGCTTACCAAACACCTGCCTGAACACAGTGAGTCACAACTTTGAGAGGCACTGTAACGGAAATGATGATATCTGCATCCTTGCAGCAGGAAGAATAAGACATCTTATGATCTCCTAGTTTGTTTCCAGATGGTTTAGATTCACCTCTGTGATCTGTTTATCTGTTAGTTATCACGGATAAGCAAAGCTCCCCATATAAAAGAATCTGGAGCGTGCAAAAGAAACCTCCCCAGGGGGTGAAAAGAAAAAAAAAAAAGAAAAAAGAAAAAAAAAACAGCTTACAAAGACCTCAAAATAAACACTATCTTTTGAAATCCAAATTTTAATTTTGGATCAAAAAGTTTACTGAGAAGGCATTTTAACCACAGCATCATGGTCAGATTGCCTAGATCCCTCATGAAAAAGTGCTCTCCATCAGCATCAACTGCAAAGTTCATTGCTGTCACCTTAAGTCACCAGCATCCCAAACCAGTCCATAGTACAACACCCTGAGGAGAACACAGACCTCTGCAAAGCCCACCAGTTACCCCCCAGGCCTGATGGGACAGTCAAAAGTTGGTTAATGGTGAGGCCACCTAAAACTTGTCTCTCTCCCACTGTGTCCCAAATGTATCCAAGGATTTAGAGTAAAAATCAAGTGCCACCAAGTGATTTCATGAGCAGTGGCTCTGCTCGGCTGCATTATCCTCCTGGGCATCCAAGAAGCTAATTCAGACCAACTGCTCTTCACTCATTAATTTACCTTCTGTAAATCTGGACCTTGCTACTCCAGAGGTTGGGTAGTGGTGTGGAATAAGACCACTACATCATTTTCTCCACACCTTTTACTCTAGCATTCCTGGTGCATCTGTCTGGATTTTCAGACTGTAAGACTGCTTTTCCCTTCTGTTCACTCAAACCGAACATTTTTTCCCAGATGCCTGTAGCAGAAGCAGAAATAACCATCTTCCAAGAGTTATAAAACAGTTGTATTAAATAATAGAGGTGAAAGCACTGTGTATGATTTCTGCAGAAGTCTTTTCAGTAGAACAGATAAATTTATTCACTGCATTATGGAACAGTTTGAGAAAACAAGATCATACAATGTACACTGCCTCTATTTAAATTGTTTCATTTCTATTCATGAGAGCTCTGATTAGATACACTGAAAATATCATCAGCAAGAAATAAATAATTCTGCCAAATTAATAGCTGTTGATTTCTTTTACCTGAAAACGTAAGTAGCATCTCATTCACACTAGACAAAACTGCTATAATTTGGATATATCGATCTTGTTGGTTCAAGTCTACATAGCACACTGAGACAGGTGTGCATCTACATTTTCTTAATATCAAACACCTTCTATAAAATTGAAAGTTCTTTCATAAGCTGAGATGGGCTAGTATATGCTTTGCTTGGAGAGGCTTAGTAGACAACTAGGGTTTTTTTTTCCCCTGTAGCTGTTTTCCCCAAATAGCAGGTTGAGAGAAATAAATTACTTTAAATGCAGAAAATTGTTTAGAAATGGTATTTTGGGGAATACAGGTAAATTTTCTGTATCACACAGAATTAAGCCAAGCTCAGCAAATGCTCTTTAATTAGAAACACGTTTAGAGAGGAGGCAGCTAGAAATAACCATCAGTAGCCTCTTTACATGATGGGAACAACTAACCAACCCCAAACCAGGGGCTCTCCAGTACCTCCCTCCCTGTAAAGTATTTTGTGGAGAAGTGTGGAAAGGGGTGAAAATTTGTGCAAATGGAAGAGAAGGTATTATTTAGCAGAAAGATCTGACTAATATTTTCTTTGAGAAAAAACAGACTGAAAACATAGAGTTAATATATTGGTTTAGACATCGCAGAATGATGAATGCAGAATGTCTGCTCGGCTTATGAACAACTGATAAAAAACACTCTACATTTTGAAAAATTCATCCAAGAGTTGACAATGAATTCTTCTTCTAAAAATCAAATATAATTGCTGTAACATTTAAAAAAAAATCTAAATGCATGGCTGAGTACCTTAAGAGCAGCCTGTTTGCACAGCAGCCAAGTGATACACCTCTGAGAGCTACTGTTAGCTACTGCAGGGAAGATAAATCAAGAAAATGCTGAGTTGAGGTGCAATTTGACAGTTATTAGCAGAACAGGAGTAATTTGATGAAGGAAAAAAATCTGACAAAATATCAGTTCACAGCAACAGATTTTGGAAGCCTATTTGCACATAAATTGGAAAAAATAATTCTTGCATTAGAAACTGATGAAGATGAAACAATATACCCTAAATCCTAACATATTTGAAATTATTTTCTTTGATTCAAAGCTGATAATCCTGTAACAGGCAGTAACTAAACAAGGGCTTTACCAGACTTGCTCTGCATGTTGAAGAGACTGCACAGCCTGATCCTGATCTGGGGCCATTCAACTATCGGAATAACGGGATTTACTGCTATTCGCACCTTTGTTTTTGCCATTTGAAAGCATCCACAGTGCGCAGAACACTGGGCTGTGTTTTAAGCATTAGCGGCATAAATATCCCCTCGTGTACTGTATACTTCACCACTTCTGGCTTCCCGTAAATCAAGCATACAACCAATCATCCTTTTTATGTTGGACGCTAATGGCAACTCTATTATTCAAATCCAGGCTCCGCAGAGTCGCCTCTCGCAGGGATGTAAAGCAGCTCAGGAGCAGGCTTATGACTGAGCAAGGGAAGATTCAAATCTGGCCATGATTTTCCCACTACAACCCCACCACCTCTTTTCAATTTATCTGCATCTTTCAATTTATCTCTTCTGTGCAAAAGGCTTTTTTAAAAAAAAAAAAAAAACAACTCCTTTAAGCAGGAAAATAAATTAGAAAGTCTTTTCTGTTCTTCAAGGACCACCTCTTTGTGTCCCCATAAATGTTCAGCGTAAATGTTTTTGCTCACATACTCCTAAGCAGAGAAGCTGTTCTTTACTGCATTACAATTAGACGCATAGATTAAGAGATATCTTTCATGTCATTATATCAAACTCTTCTACAAACATACAAAGGGATTTTATAGACTGTTGTCTTTTCTGCTTACCACTGAATTCTCACACTCAGCACAAGATGCAGTAAAAGGGAACGATACCTTCCCTGTGTTTACTGTGCCCACCAAGAATCATTAAAAAAACAAATAAAATAACTTAGACATAATTTCAGCAGCACAAACTGTTCTCCCGTGGGGTTTCTCTCTTTTTCTCCCCCTCCTCTCATCTTTCAGTTCATGAAGACAGAGAACATGAAAACTAAATGGATTTATGTGTAAATAATTCATGTTTTCAGGCACATCAAACTAATACCTAAGTTCATCCAAGGAGCTGGCCAGATTTAGCTGATTCCAGTGGTATTTTAAACAGCATTCTGGAGAGTTAGTCACAAAAGGTTGCAAGGAAATGCTGAACAGCTGTGTTGATAGAGTTGTTTTGAAACAACACGTGTTGAAACTCTACCTATCCTTACTGAACACAGCTGACAGGGAGACATTACCAGCTGTCCTGAACTGCCACTGCATTTTGGAGACTCATGCCTGCACAAGAGATGCTTTGTGAGCGGGGTGAGCCCTGGCACATCTTGGGAAGACGAAGAGAATTACAAAGGCTGAGCATCGTTTTCCTGCCAAGTGGTAGGAAAACATGTGGCAACATAAAGCATCTTCAGGAGCACAAGTCCCACAGGGCAGACATCCGCACAAGCTGAGCTGAACCTACGAGCCAAGTTGCCTTAAACCAACGTCCCGTGGGGACTGGGAAGTGAAGGGATGGTAGTAACTCTGCTCCTCTTTAAGCCATGATGGAAAATAGAGAGTATTTTGTGTATTTTTAAGCATCCTAAGTACAAACATTGGATTTACTCTTGCAGGGAGTCTAACAATTAACCTTTACTACACTTGCACTTTCCTGTCATGTTTCTTGTGCTAAATAAACTATACCAAACTTGGTCAGCTAAAGAGGATGAAAAGAAAATCTAGGGACTTGAGTTTTGTTTTGGTTTTGACTCTTTTAAAAGCCAGAATCTAAACCTTTCCATTCTTCTTGATTTAATAACACAAGTGGTCTCTCTCCTGCACATGGCTATCAATGTGTCAGGAGTCTGCAAAAGGGGACCAGGGAAATAGGTCTTTCACACAACTGAGGTCTGTTCCTCTGATTTACAACAACTTCTCATTGTACAAATTGCATTAGAAAAAAGCAGCAAAGAAATACAATCAAATTTCAGGATATAACAACCGTTTTAGTATCACTGCTTTGCCTGCATAGGAAATGGTTGCTTAAAGTGAAGAAATCATTTTGCCTTGTGGAAACCTTGAGCAGGTTAGTAAACCACTACTGTACTAGAGATTAATTTCTGCAGTCAGGTTTGTATCTTCAAATTCACTGAAGTGGAGATTTATTGCAACAAAACCAGAGAAAACCACTGGAGGGATATGTTGGAAGTGGAGCAGGACAAAAGGAAAACAAACAGAGAAAATACAATATTCTTGGCTTTGCAGTGCAACCCTCATTGATTTATTCCAAAAGGGTTTGTGTTTTCAGTCTAAATTAACATGGCTCATACTCATAACCTAAATCACACAGAGATAAGATCTGACGAAGAGTTAAGTTTTGTAGAATGATGCAAAACACTCATCCAAGTGTTTTGAATGAGTTTCATTAGAAATACATCAAAATACCTTTAAGAATTATGATCTTAATGACATGCTTACTCTTGAGGGGAAATTTTGAGCCCTTCAGTAGAAAGCAACCTCACTGCAAGCAGGACTTCAATGGCTCTGAGGTACTGTTTATGCAGTGGGAGCCCTCTTTAAATCAAACATGTTTAAAAGTGTCCTTGTTCTAAAGTTGCCTGTACTGGGCATCCCATCACAAATTTAGCCTTTATGCTTTGCAGAGTAATAATTCTCACACACCCACATAAGATGTCTGTGAGCAACACAGACACTTCCATCTCACTAATCTTCCCACATTACATGGAAAAATGAAGTGCCTCATAGTCCTTGTGTGGGGAAGCCACTCTAAAACTAAACGTGCAACATTTTCTGTCTATTAGATATGCAAAAACATAGGTGTGATGGTGTAAAAACAAGTGTGATGAGAAAATGTGCATTAATTGATTCTGACAAAGAACCACCACAAAGCAGTCCATCATCATAACAAAACAGGCAGTAATGCCTATCGAATTATAGTTCTGACCTTTGGTGATGTGGAAAACAGTATTTATTTCCTTCCTTCAAAAAGCAAAAAAACTTGCTGGAATCTCTTGCTTGAAAGTTCAAAATTGAAACTCTTCTCCCTCTAGCCTAGCTGACAACATTAGTTGTGGAGAAGCTTGCTTCCAAAGGAAGTGGAATGTAAAATCAAAGTTGCTGTGACCTTAACAATAATCCTGTTTGCATATTACAATACATTTTCCTACTATAACAAGGCAAAGTCCCTTGTGTTCCGGTCAGAAAAAGTCATCTTCCAGTAAAAGCATACTGTGATCAATAACATTTTCTTAATATATTATATTATCTCTCGCTGAAACACTTTTTCACTTGGCATTTCAGGCTGCCGACTAGGGGAAATTCATGACAAAACTAAGATAGTAAATGAGATACTGCAAATTAATTCCATCCAAGAGCAATCTTTTTGTTTGTGAACAATTTGACAAGCCCATGTTGTCTGACTTCAGCAGAAGCTTTCTCAGCTTCAAATATACATGAAACAGAAGAATCTGCTTCACTACCATACCCATCTTCACTTTACCCTGCATAATTTTGTGTTGAAGTACATTATATTTTCAACAACCATCGCTGAGACCAGAATTGGTGGGGCATACTTTAAATATTAGTTTAGAAAATAGACTGAGAAGTCTGCCATATCAATTGTGAAATTCTGTTTGCAAGTTACAGCCCAGAGCATGGCAGAGTGCAGCAATTCTGTGCTTCTGAAGAGGTTTTGCCACCAACTCGACTGCAACCTGATGCTGACAAGGCCCAAGTGATGAAAGCAACAGCCAAAGGATCTCGGTTTGGTACAAGCAAAGTTCAAGGAGAACTTTGTCACAACGGGCATTACGGTGCAGTACTTCTCTATCTGCATGTCTGAGCTCACTTTTGCTATGATGAGCAGTAGCTTTATTCCCCCCTTGGAGTTCATGTCCTTGTGCAGGCTGAGAGGGTGACCCGATGGCACACAGCCTCCCGTGTGAGAGTCCACCATCATTTCAGTAACAGCAGTTCTGGATTTACTGCGAGCAACTGGTCTTCTGCACGGTCCAGAAAGGCATGATCCTGCAAAAAGCCTTGGGTGCATGCAGGATATTGTCAGTAGGATTACTTACATGCACCTGATCTCGGCACGATTAGGTGAAGAATCACTGCTGTATTAATATTTCAGCATAAGGATTAAGGGGCAGGCAGCTGTTGAATATTCATGCTATAGCAGTGCTCTCTGTATGAATTCTCTAGCAGGAACATGTAAAGGCTTCACCATTACCCCAAAGAGTTTACCATCCAAAACCCCAATTAAAGAGATACTTTAGTATGTACCCTGTTTTAAGCTCACAGGGCAGGCTCATTGACTAATTGTATTTTTACAGTGAAGGATGTGCTCAATTTTTTTACTGTATCAAGACTCATGTTGAAAACAACATAAAACGAGTGGGAGAAAACGGATGAAAATTTAATTTACATCTGCAAATCCCAACACCTCATGAGATCAGAAACATGTAAAGGGCCAAACAACTCATCTACCCAAGAAGTCATTCATAAAAGATAAACATCCTTTTTAAATGTGGAGGAAATTCATGCAGGGAAGATGCACAGTACTCAACTATGAAATAAATCCAAAAAGCATCAGATACATTTGTGAGAAAGAGGAGGCAAACATAAAATTGGTGCCACTGATAAGCAGGAGCACAGATGACATTATAAGCAAACTGAATGGAAAGGATAAAAAGACAAAATAATCAAGGATTTGAAGGACAGGACAAAGTTTGTGGGGGTTCTTGGTTGTGGATTTTTTTTTAAACAAAATAAATTAGGCAGCAAATCTTCATGTAAATGAGCACTTATAAAACAGCCTTTCTAGGTGAATCATTTCTTTTACGATTAATAAAATCTGCAATCTGAGTAACAACGTTCTGATGACTTTTTGCCATTTGCAATTATCGCTCATCCCAGAACCAAAAAACTCATTATTATTAAAGCTGACAAAAAGAATACTTAACTACTTGTATGAAAGGACTTAATTTTTAAAAGAATCTCAAATTTCTAAGCTTTGTTTCTACTTCGAAATCTTGAATGTGAAAAATGAGGCCATCCTAGCAACCCTTGTGCATGTCACCTTCGATTTCCAACAAGTAATTTGGATAAAAGCATCTAATTTGTACAGTAACACAACGCATTACAGAATAACACTTTGATTTAAAAGCAGCCTACAAAGACTATGGAGTTAACATAAAACCCATGCACCTACAAACATACAGTTTATACCATAAAAATACATATTTTAACCTTTGTTATAGCAGTTTTCTCCCAAGTTACTAAAAGCATTTAACAATTTGTGTAGGACTCATAGCACTCTCGTGAATAAAAGTATATAATTTCTATTTTAATGGCATGGAAGCTGAGGCACAACTATTACTATGACAGCTGTGGTAGAGATAGGAACAGGAACCATACCTAGTTCCAAGCTCAGTGACTCAATTCAGGTCTGTTTGACATGTATTATCTATAGGCAGAAAGGAACACAGGTATTTTGGTTTTGGCACCTACTGAGATATTAGTGTGAGTGTTGTCTGTGCCTCACTCCATCCCGGCTCCCTGACATAACAGCATAGTAAAATTAGAGCCCTGCTTAAGAAAAACCCAAAACCCCAACCAAGGTGCTGTTAAATGGAGTTAAACATAAAAAATACTGCCTGACGCAAAAGTGCCTGGCAAACATTGATCTTTATAAACACAGATCTCCAGCCTGTCATGATTGGCATGGTTAAAGATCTGGAGTAGATGGTAAGCCACAATCTTCCTGGGGCATGCAGTAAGAGAAGCAGCAGGCACAAGACACATCAAGGGAAAATCTGGTAAGATTTAAGGAAGAAAAATTCAGAAGGCTGCCTGGGGAGGGTGCAGAGCCCTCGACCTCAGGGGTACTAAAGGACTTGCTTGAACAAGGACACAACCCTGAACAACCTGCCCTGCCTCTGCAGTTGGTCTCTGCAGATGACCCCTCTTAGGTCTTTCCCAAAGTAAATTGTTCTTTGAATACCATACCAAAGACAAGTGAGGTGTTATTTGGTTTCTTTGCTGCATCCCAAAACTTATCACAAATTCACACAGGAAGTGTGACCTTGATTTCTGTTGACTAATTTTTCCTACTTCATTCATCTTGCTCCTTCTCCTGAAAAGGGTGAAACAAAACAAATCCAAATCTTTGCTTTCACCTATGCAAAAAGTACAAAAAATGAAAAGCAAAATGCAATCATTCTGTTCAAGTTCCTAAATGCACACTGTCATGTGAGGTCTTGCTTTGAGTTTACACACCTTCCTGACCCTCTCTCCTCATAAGAAATACTCCAAAAACCAATCAGTCTGCTGTGCAGGAAGACCCACGGTTATTAAAATAACTTCATCACCGAAACAGCTCTCAACTTCTTCATTTCAAATTCCTCCCTACCACCCGCACTTTCATAAGAGGTGCTGCATATGGTGAAAACTAATTCAGTCTGAACCAGAAAAAACTGGGGTTAAGTACCTCTTCAGCTGGAATACAAAAATTGCAACCACACGTGATTGTCAGGATATACAGGGCTACAGTCAACATGCAGAAATACTTTTTATATCCTTCAGAAAAACTAAGTGAGTTAAAAGGCCTTTTAAGGGGAACAGCTGAGTTAGGAATATCCAAAAATGGGTAAGACAGACAAGTGTGTAAATCCTACATGCAGCACATTCCCAGAAGGAGACAAAACCCATCCAGGAACTCAAGTCCTTTTCAAACAACTTCTCATACATAACAGAAGCGTTCAGGAGGAAAACTGGACACAACTGGCTTTTCATTTCCAAATTACTATTTTTTTAATTCTTTTGTTATAACCAGATCACAGCCACCATGGCAGAAGCACCCCGGGGCACAGACAGCCTAACAGAACCACAGCATCACAGAATGTGCTGAGCTGGAAGGGACCTACAAGGATCATCAAGTCCAACTCTTAGCCCTGCACAGGACCATCTCCAAGAGTCATGTATAAACACACTGGGACTCTCCTTTCACAGATGTGAAACCAGAGGAAAATCAGCCACTTGAACAGTGATATTTGGGTGCTGGAGTCACTCTGCAGTAATTGGATATTCAGCCTAAGCCTACCCGAGGCATTTCATGCTGATGTGACTAGGCGATGTGGCAACTTATCACAAGCTAGATTTGCTAGACAATCCCCACCACAGAAAGTGAATTAAACTGTCACTCATCACTGTATGAATTGCACCAGTGTAGCTATTTTTTCATGAGTTGGACAACACTTCTTTGAATTAAAAACAAAACATTTTGTCACAAGTTAAAGTCTTCATCCTCCTTTCTGTACATTTTCTTTTTCTTTTCACTTCTCTTACTTACTTTGTGCTCAACTGTTTTTTTCCCTAATTTAGTATGTTTAACACTCTCTACACCACTTACTTGCCTCCTCAATGCCTTCTTTTGTTCCCCTCCTTGGTAGATATTAACAGGGAATTTGCAGATGAGCTCCAGCCACCCTGGCTGAACTAGTAATTATGATCTCAGCACTGAACTACTGATGCCCTCTTGGTCCTTCCCCTAAGGCACCAGTCAGCTAAGCTTGCAAGAGCCCAGGAGTATGTCTCCTTTCCCCAAGGAACATCTGATCAGCATGTAAAGCACAGGCTGAGATTGTATTTCTGAGTGTCTGTTCTCTGGCATATCTCCCAATATACGTGGTCTATTAAAATATAGGAAAAGCAGATACATTACTCATCATGAGGGCCCTGAAAAAAGAATAAAAATGTGGAGAACGTTTGATTTGACTACAATTACAGTTGTTGGCATCTGCAATTTGCAGCATCACACACACATGCAGGGCGAAATATAAAGAAGGAATATAAAATACAAGCCTTGTTTCAGACTCAATTTCCAGCAACAATTTCATGTATGTATGATTATAATATACACTACTTATGGCTGTGTACTGGCAGCACAGAAAAAAAGGATTAAATACACTCTCCCATGCACACTTGAACACACCCAAGCATACACACAATTTCCTGTTCTATTGTGAATACACTAATGACAGGAATTGAAAAAGGTTTTTAAATTATCAAAGCTACATGGAAAGCTTTAAGCTAGTTGCTCATGGAAATAAACCCACTTCCAAGAGTGTTTCACTATTTCCAAAGTGTAGCTCATACACATTTATGGCAAGAGGTTGCCAGGAACATTACGATGAAGATGCACTGGGGATACTGAGGTGTTCAATAAGGAATCCTGTGAAGAAAGAATAAATACTGGAAGTAAGGAATGCATGTCACTGTATGAGAAAGATTAGAAAGACTGAAAATATGCAAAATAAAACAATACAGGACTTGCTGGTCTCGGCAGACAGCAGGGACAATTTGAGCTGGCAACATGCCCTTGAAACAAAGGCCAAGTGAGTCCATCCTGGGCTGCATTAGCAAGAGCACAACCAGCAGGTCCAGAGAAACAATACTTCCCCTTCAGGCAGGACTTGTGAGCCCGCCAGAACAAGGTGGCTTTGACAGACTAGAACAAGTCCAGTGGAGGATATTGGTGGTTACATCACAGGTCTCCCACAGATCTCACTGTTTCCCAATTCCCCAAAGGGAAGGTGCAAAAGAAGACAAAGTGAGCTTACTCTTGAAAGGGCAGAGGTATGACAAGAAAAAAGAAGCTGCAACAATGAAAATTCAGATTATAAATGAAGAAAATACCCCTCATGAGGTGGTGAAACATGGCAACAGGGATCTTAACATATAAGTTTTGGAGTCTGCACCCTCAGAGATATTCAAAACCCAACTGGATGTGGCCCTGGGCAACCTGCTTTAAGGGACCTTGCTCTGAGTAGGAAGTTGGACTAGACAACTGCACAGGTCTTTTCCAGCCTGAATTATCCCCAAAATTTAAGTATCTGGATGGGAAAAGCCAGGAAGCCAGTCAAAGGAGGCCAGGAGGACAAGAAACAGCATAAAGGAACAGGATTAGCTCCATGACAAAAAAATCAGAGAGAAATGCAAAAAAAAAAAAAAAAAGCTAGAAAAGGGGCTAAGCAAGAAAAATAGGAGGTTGAAAAAGAAGGTGAAAACTAAGGATTAAGACTGGGAAAGGGGTAAAGAAAAGAAAAATCAAATCTCTGTTCACTAAATAGCACTTTTCTCCCGTAGGTGGGAGGTAAAAAATTCCACAAGAGTCATTCAACAATGAAGTCAAGTATTTAAGTTTCTACTCTAATGTGCAGAGTAGAATTGGATAAAAGAAGGAATCAGTTCTTCCTTTCCCCTCACCATGCCCCCAAGAAACCAAGTAACCTTTAATCTCCCTTTTCCAAATATTTAAACTCGATCTTGCAAACTTCACAGATATTTTAACTATGTACACTATGAAGAATGTTTCATTTGTAATATAAAAATACTTGCACATTTACCAGCTTAAACGTCAAAGTTCACTAGACCCAAACAAGCCTCTTAAAGCTTGTTACAATTTTATAAGAAGCCCCATGAATCTAGGCCTATATACACAAAAAACTTTGCTCCCTCTTGGAGCTACACCACCAAATTCAAATACTCCTGATCAGGTTTACAGCGTTAGCATTTATCACACAACAATATTTTTCTATTGTAACACAGATGCTCAGCTGCACGTGCTACAATAGGGACTTGCTGCAGTCACTGAAAGGGAAAGCACAGCCCAAATTGCGTTTGTGTAAGAAAACAAGACACCACAAAAGAAAAACACAAAGAGATATCTGCACACTTACCCTGTGATATCCAGAATCCGTATCAAAATCAGCCTCAGGTGTAACAGTCAGTAAACAGGACAGCAAACCCTTGCATTTAGCAGAAGATTTCTGGGAAGCCAGATTACCTTGAAAGAGTAGAAAAGAGTCATTTTAATACACGAAGATGGAATCACCCATGCTTAATGAGAATAGGCTTCACGATGAGTCACAGCACCAGCAAAAAAGCAACTGTACAATGGGAGACCACCATGACTGGCATGAAGAATTTAAACTCCAGAAGGTGCCAGAAATTTGTTACGAAGCATGGAGAGTTAGAGGCTGGTAGACACTAAGGGTTTAGCAAAGAACATCTAATACCCAAGATAACATGGTGTTAACCCTCTAATAAAGGATGTGGAGGAGACCAGAAAGAGCACGATATTTCGCTTAATTAGTTGCTATCAAAGAGAGGAAGAGTTCAAGTACTTGCAAAAACAAGGCAATCTAAGACTATTTAAAAGTGTAATAGCATTCTAGAGTCTTCGGTAACACAGGGTTTGCCCATGAAATCAAAATAATCCCTGGAGATAAATTTAAAGGAATATATCTCATTTTAATGCCCAGAGTAAAATGACTATTCATTAAAGCAAAGCAGTTTTATCCCTACATTCTCCATCTCAGATGCAATACATATTGAAGTAATCTTTATGACAGGAAGTGGCATGTAATCCTGCAAGAATGAACTGCTGTCGTTATCTGCAAATCAATACAATTTTTTTTAAGTGGATATAACAGTACCTATTGATTTCATGTTTTTAGCACCGGAGTTTCAGTTTCTACCAAGAAGATTCTTACAATGACAAGATTGCAGTATACGTGTAATTGAGTTGATACAAAACTAATCTGAAGTTTACAGTGCACTTCTCTCTGGAATGCAATCAGAGCTTCCCTACCATTGCCTCAGCTTACACTTTTTTTTAGTTTTATATAAACTTGATGTTTTGTGTAATTATAGTGATTTCGAAGTGGTAGAGAAGCACTTCACTAATCCTACCTGCAAGCTGTAGAAAGTTTACCATGCCAAACATCCCCTTGGAAGGTATCTCCCTATCCTTGCTAGCATGTTATTTCAGAATATTTGAGTGACTTTTGCTATGTTTAAATAGCCTGATCAAATAATTTCCCTTGTGAAAGCCTAAAACTGGCTCAGTGCTGAACAGCTACAGCTCAAAGAGGTGTGGTGGGGGTGAGGATGGTAAAGAAGCAGCACACAGTAAATTGCTTATCCAAGGTCACTTTGTGGATCCATCAGGCAACGAGCTCCATTAAGAGCTTAATGAAACTGCTAAATTTCTACTGTATTTCTGCAAATGAAGCATACAGCAACTTTGGCTTGAGCAGCTGACCAATGGCTCACGCTACAATGAATAGCCTGTAACTGGCTGAAAGGCACAACACACCATCACACCGAGGAAGAAAGAAAATAAAGATCAGAAGATCAGACCACTAAAAAAATAGTTTAAAGGGATGGGATTAGGGCCAGGTGAATGACATCCCAAATCAGGTTAGAAAAGCAAAAGCCCTGATAGAATTAAATCTGTCCAGGAACATCGAGGGCAACCACAAATGCTTCTATAGGTACGTTTGTGACAACAAGGAAGACTAAGGAAAGTCTTGGTCCTTTCCATGAGGAAATAGGAGACCTAGTTACCCAGGATATGGAGAATGTTGAGGCACTCAATGACTTTTTTACCTCAGTCTTCAGCAACAGGTACTCCTCCTAAGCCTGTTTTCTTTACAGGTCTAGACTAATTTTCAAATGAGGAATTTCAAATAGCTGATCTACTTATTTATCTATTTAACACTTCTTGAATACATTGTTGAGACATTTTAACTGAGTATTTCTGACTTTCACAAGACAACTAAAGAATATAGCATGGACTGCCTAAAAATGCTCAAACAAAAATAGAATCTATTTTTTTGTTTTTCTTCTTTTTTTTTTGAAAAGAGCACTGTTTTCATGCACCAGTTCATGGAAGGGAAAGAAAAAACTCAAGGGAGTAATTTCTGTTTTGCATAGTGACTCATCATATCATAGTTACCCCACCATCTCCCAAGGCAACACGAGACCAGAGCTGCTCTGGAAGATCTCCTTAGGGAAATATCCACTTTTCAAAGCCATCTCAGGACTCTTGTTCCAGGACTTCACAGACCAGAAAAAAAGTCTTTGACAGTAATAAAAAATAAAATGGGTTTCAGTAGGGAAGAAGCCTGAGAAGCCAATGACAGTTTTACATGAAGGAAACCTTTTTCTTTCCCACCACAATAAGGAAAGACATGAAGAATATTTACAAAGTGCATTGCACGCTCTAGATGGCAGCGTGATGTGGAAAGGCAAAACAGAACTCACAGCTGGATATGGGACATCTGAAGAAAGAAGAATCAGAAGGAAAAAAGGAGCAAAAAAAGCAACAATCTGTCCATGAAAATGGCACATAAAGACAGGGCCAAAGTTCAAAATCTGTTTGCTTAGTCCTGGACACACAGTTCAAAAGAAGTATAAAAATTATTACATGGGGAAATACAAAGACAGAATTAATAGTCTTTAAATAATGCTGCAATTTACATTATTTACTAGCATTTGGGTGAGGTTTGCTTTTCTTCCTTTAGAAAATCTCAGCTATTTGTAGGAAAGTATTTTAATTGTACCAAAACATTACTGCAGTTGCCATTGAGGGAGAGCAAGGACAGTAACAACTGCCAGGCAGTTCTGAACCACTGGAATAAAATATTGAAATTGGAAAAGGCAGAAAGGAGCTTTCAACAGCAAACCCAAAGCCCTCATTCCCTGTATCAAGTTGAAGGTACGTTACAGAAGCCAATGGCAACGTTCTCTCTCCCTTGTGAGCCTAACTACCACAATATGGACAGGTCAAATATCATGTCCTGTGCCTAAATTAAGTGACTTGAAGCAACCTGATGGAAACCAGACATCTATTTTAGATACCACATCATTGTAGTAGCAAGCTTCATGAAGGAGAGAGCTCATTCTTCAGGGTAAAAATAGCTGCAGGCCATGATGTAAGAAGCTGGTGTCAGCTCACCTACCTCATCAACACGTGAATGTTCATGAAGGGATGGAATAATGAGAAGTGTCTTTGGCTCAAAAGACCCGGTCAGTGAGAAGCAGGTCTAGATCTTTTGGAGAGAATAGCTATATCAACTGGACTCACCTGAACTCCAACAGCTCTGGGTTGGGCAAAAAAGCATTCAGCTCCACCAGCAAAAAATGAGATATGGTGACAGCACGAGCAGCTAACAGAAAGCTCAGCTTTAAGTAGTAAATTAGAAAAGAGGCTTCCAAAAGGCAAGAGAGGATGAGGGAGACAAGTAAGGTTAAGGAGCAGGCAGCAATATCTGGCAACTCAGTACTGCAATGAAGGACTATTGCAGAGCTCCCCTAAAGTAGAGATCACTGCCTACAGCAGAGGAGCACAACATGGACCTCAGTGAGGATGCAATGCATCATGCAGTGCCCTCCCACGTCTCACTGGTAGTTGAAAAAAGTATTTGGAAAAGAAGAAGGATAAAGCCAAGGAAGTGCAGACAGTTATTGTAGGCTAATTAATCAGAAAAAGTTTAACACAAAAATATTCTGTGAAACCCTGTCTGTGCAGACAAGCTATAAATCAACTCTGAAGCATAAAGTGTTTTAAAAATACCCTTTACAAGTTGTGCTGCCCTGCAAACAACCTCCCTCATGTCCAGTACCACAGCTTGGGGCAGGGGCTGAAGAATGGGAACAAAATGCTGGACAGAGGCATGACAGGAGCACACTCTCTTTGTAAATAAACAAGGCAAAGAAAAGCAAACCAGAGGGGGAAAAAATACTCCAATATAAGGTATAGACACTTATTAGGCAGTCTAAGTAGAAGTTTCATATGTAGCCGAAGGGTGCTTATAAGCAACCTCTCTGCCAAATCACAATCAGTCACGGCAAACACAAGCACAAGCCAAGCTCAGCACACCTGGGAAGTCATATGGGCAAGGGAGTCATACAGACTGACACACCCAAAGCTGTGAGTGCTGGGCAGGTTAGGGACAGCTGTGTGCTGTCCCAGTTATCTTCAGCTTGTTTAGACTGGGACTATTCCAGCTGTACAAAGTAAAGCTCTAAAATGCCTGGTGTGACCTGTTGTCCTAATATTGCCAGAAACTGAGCAAGTGGTCTGAGAAGGGAGTAATTACAGATCCCATGAGAAGCCATGCAGGCTCTGAAGCTGGGCAAAGCTGCAGCCAAGAGCTGCAGGCTGGGATAGAAAAAAATAAAATGTGGGGCTGGAACTGAAGGATGAATCCATTTTCACAGTCCCACCTGACTTTATGGGAAGGAGTGACTGCTCTACACCATGATGTCTGCAGAACACTATTGTTATGTTTACCCTAATATATTATTTATTACAGAATTTACAGATCTCTCTTTTCCCCAACTGACAACCAGCCAACTACTAATTTGCAAGCTAAAACGCTGTAAGGTCTGCAGATCCCAGAGCATTTGCAAACCATAAGGATTCTGAAATGCTTCGGGAAAGCCTGGCAATGCTGCCAGTCCTCACTGAAGTCCAAAGAATTTAAGCCACAGCCACCAAAACTAAGGAACTACCTGAGAAATATGACCAGAGAAGGATATCAGCACATACATTAAGTTCAAAATATTAATATAGAACTTTTTAACAGCAACAAATGAGAGCATCACTGTACTGTCTATCAGTTCTGGGTTTGAAATGATAATTGCTGGATACCTAAGAATACTTGGTACATTTTAGTTAGTGTTTCTCACAATCACACTCATCTCTCTGAGAGAAGGCTGGGAACTATGAACATTTCTTCATTGAAGATTTAGATAGACTGCAACCCTGAGGATACTCCGTGTAATATTTACGTCCCTCAAACTCAAATGCTGACCTGTGCTTCAAGGGGTTAAGCTGTAGAAAGGGAACGGGAGAATAATATTAGTTCAGCACCCCCCTGTTCCATTACATTTACAAATTAACTCCTCCTATGACATCACATAACTTTGGAGAAAACATTTGTGGTTAAGAACTGGCTGTTCAGTTTGTATTCCTGCCTGGATAATCACTTCTTTAAAAGGAAGTATACATCAATAATATTCATGGGGAGCTTTATAAGAACTTGGCAAACAGTTCTGACAAAACAAAAACCTCAAACAGAAGGATTACTCATAAAATGCTACATCAACAACTCCTCTGACAGACATCTGGATTATGCCGCTCTTTAAAAGGGAAAAACAAAGATGTCACTTCGAAGTTTAAATGGAAACAGTGAAATATGCCATTAAAAATACCAAATCATAAACAAAGCTATTTTTGCAAACTCAAATGCAATGAGCAATTATGACAAAGTTTGCCAAGATAATTTACAGGCAGTCATTTTTATTTAAAAAATGCTTTCAAAACACTAAAAGATGTACAGAAATTACAGGTTAGTAATGAGTTTATAGACCTAGAAGATCAGATGTACAGCATTAATAGTCTGTCAAGTCTAATTTTTTTCTTTGAATGGCCTTTACTTGATGCTGTAAATGAAGTTAAAGCATACACACCTACACAACTGAAAAAATCTTCAGAAAGAAATGCAGATAGAAAATTTAGGAGCCCATCCTCAGAGCATGTAATTCATTATCCCCCCCAACCATGTTAACCCATTGCACTATCCAGATGGCATTAATTTCTGTGGTATTCTGTAGTAAGACTCAAAACCAGATCACTACGATGATGCAAATTGGAATTTTTAACTCGTTCCAAGTTTAGTTTTTAATTCCCATTAAAAGCTCAAGGAAAGCTGTCAAAATGTCTAGGGTTCAAAACAGATGTGTAAAATACTCACATGCAAAAAGAAATCACTGAAAAGACTGTTTATTCAAAAATTGCAGAATTCTAATGGATCATAAATGTTCAGTTAAAAATTCTTCACCTGAACAGTGAGGTTTCTTTTAAGACAAAGACATACAGCCTAATAAAAGGGGTCGATTTCCTAAAAGCAGAGTCAACTTCACAATTCACAGAAGTCCACTGGATTTGCTGAAGATTGAAGAAAGGTCACAGAACCACAGAATGGTTTGAGTAGAAGGGACCTTAAAGGTCATTTCATTACAGCCACCTGCCATGGGCAGGGACACTTTCCACTAGACCAGGTTGCTCAAAGCCCCATACAAGCTGGCCTTGAACACTTCCAAGGATGTGGCATCCACAGCTTCTCTGGGCAACCTGTGCCAGGGCCTCACCACTCAGTAAAGAATTTCTTCCTAATACCTAATCCAAATCTACTCTCTTTCAGTTTAAAGCCATTCCCCCTTGTCCTATTTCTGCATGCCCTCGCAAAAAGTCCTTCTCCACCTTTCATAATGCAGCCTTCCATTACCTAAAGGAGGCCTTATACGGTCTCCCAGGAACCTTCTTTTTTCCAGACTGAACAACCCCAACTCTCTCATTCTGTCTTCATAGGAGAGGTGCTCCAGCCCTCTGATCATCTTCATGGCCCTAAGAAGAAGATTCTCAGTGGCCTTCTGGGCTGCAAGTGCACATTGCCAGGTCACGTCCAGCCTTTTATCCACAAGCACCCCCAAATCCTTCTCCTCAGGGCTGCTCTCAATCCTTTCTCCACCCAGCTTGGTGGTATTCGTGCTTTGGATTTCCCCAACCCAGGTGCAGGACCTTGTACTTGGCCTTGTTGAGCTTCATGAGCTTCCCATAGTCCCATCTCTCAAGCCCGTCATGGTCCCCCTGTACGGCATCACTTCCCTCTAGTGTGTCAACTGTACACACAGCTCAGTGTCATTGCCAAGATTCCTGAGGCTGCACTCAATCCCACTCTCCATGTTGTCAACAAAAATGTTAAAAAAGGGTTGGTCCCAAAACCACCCCCTGAGGAATGCCACTCATCACTGTTCTCCACTTGGACATTGAATTGACCCATTAACGACAACTCTTGCAGTGTGACCATCCAGCCAAATTTTTTACCCACTGAGTGTTCCAGCCATCAATCCATGCTCCTCAGGTTAAAGACAAAAATGTCAACTTGCACAGCGTCAAATGCTTTGCACGTGTCCAAGTAGATTACATTAGTTGCACTTCCCTTATCCACCAATGCTCCCCATGACAGAAGGCCACCAGATCCTCAACACATTCTTGGAACCTCCTAGATTGCTTACACCATGCTGCATTGTCCCTCCAATAGATATCGGGGTAGTTGAAGTCCTGCATGAGGATCAGGGCTTGTGAACATGAGGCTTCTCTTACCTATCTATAGAGGGCCTCATCCACTCAGTCTTCTTGGTGGGGCAGCCTGCAGCAGGTCCTCACTATAAAAATCGCCTGCCCCTAACCTCCCTTTAATCCTGTCCCATAAACTCTCAGTCAGCCTCTCATCAATCCCCAGGCAGAGCTCCATGCACTCCAGATGACCACTCACACCTCCTCCTCATCTCCATTTCCTGTCCTTCCTAAGGAGCCTGCATCCTTCCATTCCAACACTCCAGTCACAGGAACCATCCCACCATGTCTACATGATGGCAGCTAAGATCACAGCCCTGCAGGCGTGTGCGTGTCTCTTACTCCTCTTGTTTATTCCCTATGCCACGTGGATTTGCACAGAGGCATTTAAGCTGGGCCCCTGATGAAGTTGACTTACTGGTTGGAATTCCTTTATGCTGCTCTTCAGGTGCTCTCCTGCTGACCTGCAATCCCCTCTCTGGGCTCTGGGCATCTCTTGCTGGCACTGCCATCCAATTGATGGGAGTGGGATGGACTGAGGTTCCCCTCCACTGGAAATTTTAGTTTAAAGCCCCCTAAACTTTTAGTTTAAAGGTAGAAGGCAAGTAAGTACCTGTGCTGAAATGTCTTTTATTTCTCTATTGAAGCAAACACCAGCAAAGATACCTTCTGAAATAGCTTGAAGGCACTGAGATTAAAAGACTGAAAGTTTTAGGACAGCTTGACTAATGTATCTTCCCAATGTCACTGCTTCACTGAAGCAGCTGGAGAGACTAGCATTCAAAGCACTGAAGCATTTGAGACTGAGAAGACCTCAACTTCTTTAACACCATGAACCGGCTTTCTGCAGTTCAATGTCTTTTCCAGATATTCGTCAAAAGTCAATAGAAGCAGAACAAAACCTGTTGGTTTGCCATTTTCTGATGGCTTTTAATAGAAAGTCCTAGTCTTCTAGTAAGACTCTTACAGACTGCTGGGGAGTCAGGTAACATAACCAACTACAGCTGATGTGAAGGCAGCCAGATCCTGCCTTTTGCAGTATGGGAGGAATGCTGTTAGGCAGCTGGAGAGCAGCAGGATAGGATCAGGCTGCTGCAAAAAAAAGTCAAGGTGGTGGCAAAGCAAGTACCTGGCTCTTAGGAGTCTTCTGTGTCCCCGCTTGTCCTACATGAAGCCCTGCACAATGCAAAGAAACTGAGCAGAGAACAGGAACTGCGCTTGGTTCACATGTAGCAGAGACATCAGGGACGACGGGGAAAAACCTAAAACCTCATTCTGCTGGGTCTGATGCTGTGAAACAAGGATGGGAGAGCACAGTACCATTAGCTTGGAAACAACAGCCTGTGCTCAAAAGGGCAAAACCAACCGTTTCTCTTATGATCTGAACTAACACTGCCATATGTCAAGGTAAGGTAACAGCCTTATACAATATTTAGGTACAAAGTAGTCTGATCTAGTAAAAATACAGCCAAGGTGATAACACTGCTACAATGTAGTAAACCAGCAACATGCTGCATCCCAAAAAGGTTTTCAAAGCTACGAGTGTCTACCTAGAGGATTTACACTTTTGATACAGAGGGACTAACAAAAATCACCTCTGATTTCCCAAATACAGGCTCTATTTTCTCTCAGACTTATTTTGGACTGACAACTTGACCAGAATAGGGAAAATCGTATCCTCTTCACAGGGCCATCATACTATTTACTGACTACATAACTCTAACAGTCCTTTTTTGACTTTAGTCTGATTCTCTTGAATACTATAAGGCACAGGACTTAATCTCTTGCCTTTTTCAGGAACAAAAAAAAACAAAACCTGTCGCATTTACCAAATTTCTAGTGATGCCTTCTGGGTGCTGGCAAAAGATTTTACTGATTAATTATTCCTGCTGTCAAAACCAATTTGGGGGTTTTATTATTTATTATGAATTTTCTTGGCTTTCATTTCTAGACAACAAATGTTGTTATATTTTTGTTCGACAGACTGAACACTTTCCTTTCTCAAAGTTTCCCACATAGAAAAGTTAATCAATTATTTTTTTCTCCCAGATGAGGGTAATGTATGATTGCAAGAAATTCCAGTGGCTGAAAGGTGTGTTTTTCTACCCTTAGCCACCATCATCACTCTTCCACCATCTCTCACAATCTCATCGACCTCCTAGAAATGCAGACAGACCTGAACACAACGTTCTGGAAGTGTCTGCAGTATGGTCAGATCCAGATTTAGCACAGCCTCCCTGAAATTCTTCTATGGATGTACACAGAGGTTTTTGACAGGGGTAGCAGCTTTGTCCTACAAGGTCATGTTCCCCTGCTGCCAACTCATGGGTGGAGCAATGGCCCTCTCTCCTCCTCTCCAATGACTTCAGAAGAAGCCCAGAACAACTAGCTTAGAATAGGACACCAAATTGTAAATTGCTGAAGTTGGGCAAGCTCAGTTCTCATCCCTCACACATTCCAAATCAAATTATATCTATGTTTCTATATTGTTCTAGTTTCTTAATCAAAATGGTGTCACCAAGTCAAATACCTTGTAGAAGCCATAAATATCAAACTAGCAATCACCTTAAAAACACTTAAAAGATATCAGCTTAGCTTGACAGGATCTATTTTCTATAAGCTTGAGCTGATTGGCATTAATTATATTTCTCTTACTCAATCCTTTACCAGCTGTCCCATTTATTACACCCCAATTCACTATTAAAATGACAAAAGTCAAACTCTCACACCTTTGAGGCCCAAATCTTGGCCACTTTTCCAAAGGAATGAACCAAACTTCCAAAGCTGACTGCCAGCAGCATACCCGCATAATGGAGCTCTAATTCTCCTCTCTCCACCTCCCAACTGCAACAATAAAAAAAGATCTGTAGCTTAATTTGTCATCCCCAAAGAAACAGCAGAATAAACAGATCAGCTACAAAAGATCCCCTTTGGAGGAAAGAGAAGAAAGCAAGCAAAACAGAAGAGGAAGTGTGGGAGGTGCACAGGTTTCAGTCAATCAAACTTTGGATTCCATAAGAATAATTAGAAAAAGAAGCAATTCCTTCACAGCAAGAATTTGTTCTCCTGATGTAAATTGTTGAATTTAGCACATATGACCATCACAGAATTCATTCAATTGCATGTGGAGATCATGCTGTTAAAATTGAGCTACTAGATTTAATTTAAGAATTAAGTTATATAAAAACATAGGGTTTAGGCTTTTTACATATGGTGCCAAGAAACTTCCAGCAGTGGGTAGTCTGAGCACTAACCTTCCCCAAGGAGATTCAGCACCACCTGCAGTTGCCCAGATGCTTGCATACAAGATAAGCAGAGGAAAAGCATTTTCCCAGAGGATTTATATTATCCTGGCCATCACATATCTTCAGTTGCATGCTTGGTGGGTGACACATCAGTGCTACCTCCAGCACATCACAACTAGCAAGCTTCCTCAATAAGCCTGGAGGACAGCCTCCACACAACTACTTTGAATTGAGGCATTGCAGCATGTCATTTTACATCACTAAATTACTACCATCTTCATCATGCTTTGACCATATCTGCAAAGATAAATACTCGAGGTGAAGAACTGTAGTGCCTCCCTTGACGCTCTTGTTTACAGTTCTGACTAAAACACATGCAAATTCAGCAGCTACACAAAGAGCAGAGAGCTTGCTCCTGTCTTAACAAACCACCACCAGTGCAGGCAGGAAGGTACTCATTTTTCAGAAGTCAGATAGCACCCACGGAGAAGACTATTGTTATTTGTCTTACAGCCTCAGGCAGTGTCCTGCACCCTGTCATCAAAGGCTTTGAATAAGACTACCACACACCCATTTATTGACATAGAGAATATGCTGATTACAGAGTGTGTACCATGATCTCCAGCACCAGGGATGCTGCTGTTTACGGCCTCATTTTTTAACTCATGGCCTAACAGCAATGTCAGGATTAGTACAAAAGCCTTCCCCCCAGCACCAGCTCTCTGGTGATGTACTTTACAAGAGCAAGCTCCCCATCTCATCTATCACCTTCATCCAAATGCTCCTCCCTCAGTGCCCTCTCTTATGATCCTCATTTGTCATATGCATAATTCAGAGGCTCTCAAAACACTGACTGCCTTCACATGATTAGTCCAGACAACTGCCTGGTCCTGGACCACTTCTACAAGCTACACAACCTAAATACCACACTATAGGAACACACTGGTGAGGAGTAAGTGTATCAAAACCATTTTGCTGAGCTGCATGGCTTCTGCAATAACTCAGCTTCAGAGATGTGCAAAACAGAATTTTCTAACAGTGCATGGATGTTCTCTATGCTCCAAAGAACTTCAAATATATTGGTCCCTCATGATGCATCAAATGGGGAAATCCAGTTACCAATATAAGAAAAAATGCTTCTTGTCTCATGTTTAACCAATTTTCCCCTCCTTCACATCAAATCCCACTATGTGTGTCAATCCATCAGTTACTAACTTCTGACTACATTATTGCAATTCTCACAGAAACACGGGCATGACCTCCCACCTAATGGGAAAAAATCGATTTATCTCTGATATCCAAGCACGGACGTTGCAGTTTGACATCAGGCCCTCACTGAGATCCAGGTAGTGTGAGCAAGCGCCCATCACCTTCAGAGAAAAACAGTATTGTTCCAAATTCCAGAACTGTGACTGAAAAAATAGCCATTTTAATCAAAATGTCAGGGACAGTGTAGGATCTTAATCTATAGCTCAGTCTATACGGATCTCTGTTCATACAACTCACCTGTTTCTTTGGACTCTTTCTCCCAAACTGTAGTAGACAGCCCCAGAATTAATCTCTGTGATTGCAAGGGTAACTTCTTACCATGAGAACAGTGTGGCCATGGGTTATTAATGAGAGTCCTGATCAAGTGCACATTCAGTCCAAATCATTTGCTAAAAAGTTATCCTCCTATAGGCTATATAAATACATAATACATCTACATTAACCTGGGTGACACCAGAGCAGCCTTTCCAGCAATCTGGCCTACTTTATCTCCAAAGTAGACTCTTATACCTCATTTGAGTGAGTGAGCACACATTTTAAATAATGACGAGAGACTCCAATTTTCACATTTTCATGGATGCAGTGTCAAATCTATTTGTAATAAGATCATCTATTATCTGTCAGCACTGAGCAAACTAGGTGAGAAAATAATGGTTAGTAGTATATTATCCAGAATCCTGATGAAAATTAGCACAAATTAAGTGAAATTGTTGAAAACCAAAGTGTTACTTGTTGATTGTTTAATGCAGCCTGACTTGACTTAAGCTATTTCTAACACAGGATCAGAAGTTGTTGGGGTTTTTTTTCGTTCAGCAGAAGTTAATTTCCTCTGCCCATTCAATTTTAAACATGGAATATTTCATCCACTGAAGCACTCTTGTTCTTCACACAGTAGGTCTGCTTCAAGAAAACTTACACCAGTGCCAGAGAGGAAGAGGAAAAAATGTTACCAACTCATGAGAGAAGTACTGAAGCTGTGACCTTTACCCATTTGATCCCAACTTTATGGCTTCCATGTGGACAGATCTACTACTCTTTAGACTCCCCATAAGTTACAGAAAGAGATGGAAGGCTGGCATATCTACTTGTTCATTTTCTCATCTCCATCCTATAAAACCAAAGTGAACATGACCCAGTTTTAGACTTACTGCCCCAAGGTTTTCCTACCCTTCTAAAGCAAAGCTTCCCTTCTTGGAGGTGAAAAAAAAACTAGTGCATATTTGTGTGTGTCTGGGGATTAGCAAACCACAAGATTACAGACCACTACAGCGCTCAGTGTAGCATCAGCCTCTTCTGAAACCAGATGAAAGAAGTACCTGGTGTAAGGACACCAACTCTTCACAGCTCACTTGGTCTCTTACCCCTTCCTCATTTCCATAAACTGTATTCAGGTGAGTTTCAAATCACTTCTCCGGCAAGCGAACCCACTATCAACTCCTGTCACTTCCTGCCAAGCCTGTCCTGATACCACAGCACAAGGCTTCAGCAGTAGTTGCTTTCAGGGTTGCTGCTAAAAGAAGCATTGGAAAAGCTGCTTTGTGCCAACACGAACTGAGGAACTGAGATTTACTTTCCTAGATCCACTCACAGCTTGTGTTGGCCAATGGAAAGAGGGTGAGGAATCAACACTGAGGGGGAGGACAGATCTTCTGCTGAAGTTATATGTTAGGACAGTGGAAAGAGTATCAGAATACACCCACGTAGTCTTTTCTTTGGTTTGCTCACAACATAGTCAAGAGTGGGGAAAAAAAAGTAACCAAAGAAAGCAAACTAGATAGCAAACGGAAACATCGTGCTTTGGAGTTGATACGAAATTTTAATGGATTTTTTTTTTGTCAGTCCCATTAAAACAATCCTCGGAGTTATGGAAGAATACTTTTATTTTTAGTGACTATAAATTAAATAGTTTTAGATGTCCACTAAATAGAAATACTCTTACAAGAGATTAAAATGGTTTTTTCCCTTAAGAAAGCATAATGAAATTCATACTAAGTTATATTAAAATAAATATTTCTCAGTCACATGAGAACGTAATAATTTCAAATTTAATTTAAAAACCAAAGTATTAAAACTCTGGTTTAATATAAGGGCTTAAACAGACTATTGTTTAAAGAAAATTTTACATGATATATTAGATGATCTTTAAAGTCCCTTTTGATCCAAACCATTCTGTGATTCTGTATCAGTGAATTCTCTTCAGGATATGAGTAAATGAATAACAACTTGGAATTATACAAAAACTATCCATGGAAAATTTCCTTGCCATCTGAGGTAAATTCAGGCATGTTTGTGTATTTAAATGTAAAGCTCAAGTATATAGTTATATTATTACTTTTATAACTGCTTAAGTGCTAATATATTCATCTTTCCCTTTGGTAATCTTTCTCAAGAAGTCTGATTTTCAGGCTTGGCTGTCCAGAAGTTCATTTTAATTTTGTTTGTTTCAACACAGCCAGCTGTTACTCAGAAAGCATTTTCTTTACTGGGACCGATTCACTGAATTTAAGACCAAGAAAAGTTAATTTCTCGGTCACGGGTAAAAAAAGAGAACCAAGTGGGAGAAAAGATATTACAGCCTAATATAGCCTTACAGGCATGAAGCCATAAACCCACCAGTTTAGGTCCCTAGAAGTATGTGCAAGCATTTTTGGAAAATCTCATTACAGCATTTAAGTGCATGGACACCAGAAGTTTGTGTATATGTAATTCTCTTTGAAATCAATAAAACTGAAAAACTCTAAAGCCTAGATACACACAGGTTATGGGGTAGGTTGTGAGCCAAGGAGGACATTAGCATCCAATACACACTTTTGGCAAGTTTTATGAGCTTATAACCACGGTGACTACAGTTCTCATCCTTCATAGACGTATTCCAGAAGCAGAGACAGACCTTGGCTTGTGGTCTGGTGCCATAACCATCAGGTCCTAAGAGTCATAAACACCAGTTCTACTTTTTCTGCATCTCTCCCATCTCTGCTCAGAGGTTCAGTGGTTGTAGGTGTACAGAAAAAATATGGCTTGCCATGAATTAATTAATCTGTTAAAAATTTAATAAAGGTACATTATTTGCTACTTTGAGAATATAAAGCTTTAAAGTCTAATAGTGTGCAGAGATAAAAGCCTATTATTATGATTAGCAAGGAGGAGTATAAATTTAAGGTATTTAATTGCAACTCATAACATTTCAATTACTACCAACTGGAGTATATTATGAAAATAAGTTAGATGCAACACAGAACAAAAATAAATCAATTACTTATCTGAGTATTCCTTGGTTTAAACCCTAAATAATTTAAATCCTAAAGACAGTAGTCATTTTGATTTAGAGCATTTCACCCTGACATCCACTTGGTGTAAAAACAGAAACATGTAGTAAATCATCTCTAAAATAACTGAGTATATCAGGACACAGAGAGAATGGAGCTACGCTAGAGATGAAAAACACTTCAAGAAACCATCAAAGCAAAGAAGAAAAAGTTGGACAGGACATCAATAAGCAAGAGCTTCATGCTAAGGAGCACCTTAATCAGTGGAGCAAGAGCAGGAAGGAAAGATGTTTCTGGATGAGCTGCACTGGAGGCATGTGGCCTGTGTCAAATTCTTGGGGTCCATCACCCTCTTAATGACCCATCAGAGAGGAACAAAACCTGCTTTTGCTGAGGGCACACAACAACTGACAGGTGAAAAGAGGTATGCAGCTCTACTTGGAATGTTTATGTGAACGCTTAATGGGTTGGAAAAAAAGCCATTTGTGGAGTTTTGCATTATTCAGTAATTTCTCTAATTATAAAGTGACTTCAAGCACTGCTATTGTTGCAGCCAGTCCTTTCCTATTAGGGCCCATTGTTTAAGAAGCTGTGTGTGAGCACTGAGAAGCCCCATACGCCCAAGTGAGCATCTCCTACATGTCACTTCCACCCAACCATCACTCCTCCAGCAGGTAATACGCACACTATCTACCCTGACCTCTCCTTAAATTATAATACCACTATGTCATAAAACAATTATCAGCATTTGACACGAGCAGCAATTGCTAGTTTGAAAAGCAATTAAAATTTAGGAGCTGTCTCCTGCAACAAAAAAGCATTCACAGAAGTAGCGCTTCAGAAAAAGTTGCGGCACACGAGCCATCAGTCTGATTCTGCCTCTATCAATCACACAAGGTCTCACTAAACAGCGATGCACGGCAAAGCAAACAGCAAATGTTTACGAGGTGCAGCTGGTGGTACTTACGTTAACAGCAAAAGCAGCATCAGTTAAATTAACATTCTTCATTCTTTCATTGCTCATTATGGTTTGACAGACATACCCGCAGTCCACATAAATGACTTAGAGCAAGAGAGCTGTCTAGTATCCTGCCATGAAACAAGACCACCTAATGGGAGCAGCCACTGTAATTAAAACTCTGAAAACCAAGATTTATACCAGTTTAAGGATGCGGTGGTGGTTAATATGACCTACTTCAAGTTTATTAAAGGAATTGTGAAAGCCTGAGCTGTTACTCATGTGAAAAGTTAAGAGCCTACCATTTATGATATTTGTCCGATAAAAGGGACTCGCGCATCCTTTTGATCTAGGAATCATTTGTGTTGTTTCAGGTCTGGAGATGCTTGGGGAGAGGAAAGAAAAAGATATTACTGTAGTATTAACGAATCAGCTTCCCCAGGAGAACGCTCTCCCTAAGTCTTATTCGTTCAAGTCCAAAAGATTTTCTTTGATGGGGAATTTCAGCAACTGGTTCTGCTTAAAAATTTACAGTCACATTTAATCTCCTGGATCAAGAATGTTTAAAAAAATAAAAATCACATGGATCTGTAGTTATCATCATGGCTAGGCTTTGCGAACGAAGATTTGGGAAGGCTCTATCCACATTAGCTACAGGCACGCTGGTGACTTATG